>NC_142063.1:7404488-7563059 GCF_059756535.1 Pantherophis guttatus
CTGCCAGGTTGGCCCTCCAAGCAAAAGGGGGAGGCAGAGCCGTGGGGGGAGGCACGTGATCAGGCCTGCTGAATGCACCAGATGGCTGCCCACTCACTCACCCACTCTGTCCCATGGCCATCCCAGCTGGAACGGGGCAGGCAGCTGCATGGTCCTCTTGTAGACCAAACCTCATGCCTTCCCCCAGGGATCTGCTTCCACCTGCTGCTGCTGCCATCATGGGGCTCAGCCTGTGCTTGAGACTCCCACCCACCTACCCACCTGGAATGGCCTCAGTATATGGGAAGGGCAGGGAGACCCATCCCCAAGAGGCAGCCGGGACTCCCCTCCCTACTCTGCCTTGCCTGAGCCAAGCCCCAGAGCTGACCTACATGCCCCACACCAGCGTACATTGGGACCCCGCAGCCAGGCCACCCCCACCTCACCCCCTGCCTCACCTTCAAGCAGTGGCACCAGCAGAAGCAGAGACCTCCAGCAGGAGCCCCACTGTCCCTCAGCAGCTGTGAAATGCCCTCCAGAGGCTCAGACATGGAGGTTGTTGTGCAGCAAGAAGGTTGGTACAGTACAGGGGTGAAATGCTCCCGGTTCGGACCGGCTCGGGTGAGTAGGTAGCAATGGCGGCAGGCAGTTCGGAGAACCGGTAGCAAAAATCCCTGCACCCCCTCCCCCATGCCCAGCTGAGCCACGTGATCATCAGAGCCTTTTTTTTCCCTTTTAAATGGCTCTGACGATCCAAGCTCTGACGATCCCAGCTGAGTCGCCTGCTGATCAGGCAACTCAGCTGGGATCGTCAGAGCCTTTTGAAAGCATTTTTTTACATGGTTTTACATGTAAAAAATGGTTTTAAAAGTAAAAAAAAAAATGGCCACGCCCACCCAATCACATTACCCCCCCACACACATCAAGACACGGCAACAGAACCGGTAGTAACAAATTTTAGATTTCACCCCCGGTCCAGTAGTAACAATCCCAACTGGTCCTGTGAATGAATTCCAAAAGAGACACCTGGATGACAATTCCTACCCTTAGGCTCCAGCAAGAGAAATTTTCAAATCTAGCCAAAAAAATGCAGTTAATATCCTGAGATTCTTCCTCAAATTCCATTTATGCCTTGTGCCACTATTCCCAAGTAGCCCTCCTATTATCTGACCAAACTAGGGGACCAGCCAAAATCCATCTTGTGTGCAGAAGTCACTTTCATGTAGGTCAACAACACAATTTCCCAATGACTCCATCTGCTCTGTGAATTACAAGAAGACAAAAACATGTTTTCCATTCTGCTGTATGAAGAGAAGCTGTTACTAAGGGGAGAGGACAATGGCTTTCCCTGCAATTATTAAAAAAAAAAAAAAAAACAGTCATTCTTCATGTATCCCCTGTGGATTTCCAGACACAAAGATCTTCCAGGATAAAACCTGCTTTAAAAATATCTCTGAATTCACCAGATGTGGGGAAGAACATATCAACTTAACCTGCCTTGCAAAGAACTCACTCCTGGGTTTGAAGAGACTCACATCCCTTTGTTTCTCTATGGTCATAGCCCAAATACAGGTAAGAGGAAGCATTGTTGCTATAAATTGGTCCTGGGGACATCCAGGTGGCACAGGTGATGTCCTCCTTTGAAGGAGCAACCTTCAAATCAGTTTCTGCATAAACCTTGATTTCTCTTCTAGGAGGGAAAGTGAGAAGAATGACCAGGCTGGAGTCATTGCTGATGCTTCTGCTGCTCTTCTGGCTCCTGACTCCAACTACAGCAAAGAGGCTGCAAACCATCTGTGTGCTCAGGGATTATATCCAGTTAAAGGAAAGCTCCTATAGGCCTGGTGATCTCATTATTGGTGGGAATTTGCCCTTGGGAGCCATTTACGGGTCTGTTGTCCAAGACTTTAATAAAGTGAATCATCGTTTCCAAATTGGGTAAGTTTCAGCTGGAGGGAAAACATGAAGATACTTATTCTCTTTGCTTTAAATTCAGGGACTTTTTTCCAAAAATACTTCTACTATTTGTACTGTCCTGGTGTCGTTCACATTTATTCTTTTCTCCATAAAGTAGTGAGCTCTTCAAAGAGGCTGGAATTCTCAATCTCTTCATCAGGAAGATGATAAAGAACAAAAATGAAGAGGGAAGCTGTGCTGGCCTAGTAACGAAGTTGAATTATAATATTAATCTGAACAGAAACTTCTGGTAGAAAGTTCAAATAAAAGCTCAGCACTCTTCAAGTGTTCAGGAGTTACAAAAATCGCTCTCAGTGTTGGAATCAGCACTGCTGATGAATAATGGCCTTCAGTAAATCTTGGAGGTGACCCTCACTGTTTTTCTGTGCTGAGCAATCCTTACCACACCTGAAGAAGCTGCTCCAAGAGTGACTTTAAGTAATTACATTGAAAGTGAAGCAGTTGGAAAGGATTACAGCCACCGCAGCAAAGTGAATATGGCAGGGATGATAGAGAGTATAAAACAGTCCATGATATCTATGGAAAAACTTGTCTCCTTTCTCACAAAGTCATCCAAGTTTAGCCATGGAAAATCCTCTGGAAAAAAAACCCAAACCCATTGAAATTTGGGAGTTTCTGCCCTCAAAAGTCCCCCCAAACAGTGAAGCAAATTCTACAGCCATGTACAAGCTTTCCTGTAATGTTTGCCAATGTATTGCTCACTACAGATTCATCAGCAGTAACTACCAGCAGTTCCTTGCATTGATGTTTGCTGTCTCCGAGGTCAATAAGGATTTTCTTCTGCTCCCCAACATCTCCCTTGGCTTCCACATCTATGCACATTTCCAGACTGAGATATTTATTTCCTTAAACAGCCTCTCCATGCTCTCCTCACGAGGCCAAGTGGTTCCAGGTTACAAATGTGACCAGCAGGATACTCTGCTCTCTGTCATTGGTGATCTCAGTGCCAGGTTCTCAAGGCAGATGGGCTCCATCTTCAGCATCTTTAAGGTCCCACAGGTAAGAGACCTCCACTGGATAAAGTATGGAACAGACAAAGATCAAAACACACACATAAACCAAGAGGAAATTGAAGGTAGTTTGGGGGAGGCACATGAGCCTGTGACTCTCTGTTTATTCTTCATAAAAGGGCAGCCATCATTTTAGTGATATTTATTTCCTGCATCAGGTTGTTGGTTTCTTCTCTTGTCTTCTGACAATCAGTCAAGATGTGGAAGTGGTGGCTCTCCCTAAGAAGGGAAGGAGATGAAGCTTGCCAGGTTGACTGGTGGAGCAAAATCCACACAATGGTGATTTGTAAAGTTGCCATAAGACTTTACTTTGTCTTTGAAAAATGAATTTCACTGTTTTTCAGCTCGGTGTTGGCTTTGAGTTCTCTCAGGGAGAGAGGAGAGTTTATCCTTCCTTCTTCCGGATTAATCCCAAGGAATCTCCTCAGTATGTGGGTTTAGTGCAGCTGCTCCTGTATTTCCAGTGGAACTGGGTTGGGCTTCTGGCCCCTGAAGATGACAGAGGAGAACATTTCATCTCAATTCTGACGCCAATGCTCCAGGAGAAGGAGATCTGCCTGGCCTTCACTGAAAGGTTGAAATTAGATGATCTTCAGATTGGAATAGAAAAAATGCTTCTCAAGTTACAGACTTGGTCAAAAACTGAAGTGATTAATTCTGTTTGGAGACTATGGTTGTGGTTACACTGTACAGTCACATTTATATTTACATGAAAAATTGAACAACACAACATTGCAGAATGTTTGGATCTTAACCTCCCATTGGAAACTTAGTTTACATGAATCTGAAGACACCTTGCTATTTCTAAAGTCTTTCCATGGAGCCTTGCATTTTAGGGACCACACCGGGGATGTCTCCAAATTCAGCCATTTCCTCCTGTCTTTAGACCCCTGGAACCCACAAGAAGCCATCTTTCTCCCAGGATTGTGGGAACATGTCTTTCATTGCAAATTCCACAAACTAGGCAAGATCCCTCCAATGGGGACAAAACAATGTACAGGGAAGGAGAATCTGCAGAATCTGCCAAATTACGTTTTTGAAACAAGCATGACAAGTGAAAGTTACAAGATCTACAATGCCATTTATGTTGTGGCACACGCTTTACATGCAATGTTTGGATCCAGAGCCCAATCGACCATGATGAGGCTTGGAAAGAGGATCTCAAATATCCAGTCATGGCAGGTAATTTCTTTGGCTTCCTTTGAGAGGAAGCTTCCCATATGCATTTCTTCAATTACTGATTAAATATCTGCATGTTATTATATCAATGCATATTAAAAACAATTATTAGAAAAATGTGAATTTGTTGGAAGGGTTTAGGGGGGGGGAAGAGATGCAAGCAAAGCAGCTGTCCATAAGACCCATTGTTGTTGTTATTTTAAAATAATTTTTATTAAACAATTTTGTCTTTAAAAACAACCTAAAAAACAACCACAAATACATAAAAACTAAACTAAACACAGCAAACAATATATGCCATCTAAGGTCATTTTACAGCTTCCTGTATGGACATAAGTATTTTGCTTTTGTGGTTCTCTATTCTATCGTATCTATTTACTTCTCAATAGTAGTATAATAACTTTACATCAATGTATAAACCAAAGTACTGCCCCCTGGGGGGCAGTGGGATGATTTAGGGGAGCGCTAAGAGGCAAGGGGGGCAGCAGGGGGGTGCTAAGAGGCAAGGGGGTGGCAGAGAAGTGCTGGAGGAGGGCTCGTGCGGCGTCGGCCATTCCTCTTCCGGGTTCGCAACCTGAAGCTCAGATCATCAGAATAGCTGGCCAGTGCGCATGCATGCACCAGAACCTGAAAGTTTGTTTCCTGCTGCGCACAAGCCCACTGGGCAGCTCCTCTTGCCACACGTGTGAGGCTGAACTGTTGGATGCTTTCTTATTGCTCTCCTTGCTTGCTATCGGTTGCTGCTTGCCCAAACCACCCGGCCCAGGCCCAGCTGCTTTGCTCCTCGCCCACTTGACTGCCGTTGCCTTCCTAATTTTTGGTAAATTGCAGGTGGGCTGCCGCGGGGGGTGAGGGCCTGGTGGGGTGGTATGCCTGGCTGGCTGCTAGTGCTGTGTCATTCAAGAATTTTTCTAATTATTATTTTGTCTGAGGGTATATTACTTTGTTTCCAGTTTTCTGCAAATATGATTCTTGCTGCACTGAGTATGTGTAGTGTGATGTATTGAAGTTTTTTATTCATTTTCGGGTCCAATATTCCTAATAAAAATAGTTCTGGTTTCAAATCTGTTTTTTGCTCTGTAATTTCTTCCAGCCATTTTTGAATTTTGCACCAATATTTCCTTGTGATGGAGCACATCCACCACATGTGATGGAATGTTCCAAATTTGTAGTTACATCGCCAGCATTTGGGGGATAAATTTGAGTACATTTTGGCCAATCTCGCTGAGGGCAAATGCCATCTATAAAACATTTTATAGAGGTTTTCTTTGTAGGCGACTGCTCTTGTAAGTTTATAGTTCCTTGTCCATAGTTTGTCCCACTGTTCTAATTCTTCCTGTCCTCTACCATCCCCTGAAGTCCATTTAAGCTCATGCCTCCTGCTTCAGTGACTCCATCCAGTCCCCTCATTCTCTGTCGTCCCCTTCTTCTTTTGCCTTCAATCTTTCCCAGCATTAGGCTCTTCTCCAGGGAGTCCTTTCTTCTCATTAGATGGCCAAAGTATTTGAGTTTCATCTTCAGGACCTGGCCTTCTAAAGAGCAGTCAGGGTTGATCTCCTCTAGGACTGACTGGTTTGATTGCCTTGCAGTCCAAGGGACTTGCAGGAGTCTTCTCCAGCACCAGAGTTAAAAGGCCTCAATTCTCTGGTGCTCAGCCTTTCTTATGGTCCAACTTTCACAGCCACACATTGCAACTGGGAAAAAGATAGCCTTGACTATACACACTTTTGGTGGCAGGGTGATGTCTCTGCTTTTTAGTAAGCGATCTAGATTTGTCATAGCTTTCCTCCCCAGGAGCAAGCATCTTTTAATTTCTTAGCTGCAGTCCCCATCTGCAGTGATCTTGGAGCACAGGAAAACAAAATATGTCACTATCTCCATTTCTTCCCCATCTATTTGACAGGAATTGAGAGGGCCAGATGCCATGATCTTAATTTTCTTAATGTTCAGTTTCAAGCCAACTTTTGCACTCTCCTTCTTCACCCTCATGAAGAGGCTCTGTAGTTCCTCTTCACTTTCTGCCATTAGAGTGGTATCTTCTGCATATCTGAGGTTGTTGATATTTCTCCCAACAATCTTAATTCCAACTTGTGATTCATCTAGCCCTGCCTTTCTCATGACGTGCTCTGCATATAAGTTAAATAGGCAGGGTGACAGCCTTGCCTAACTCCTTTCTCAATTTTGAACCAATCAGTGGTTCCATGTCCAGTTCTCACTGTTGCTTCTTGACCCCCATATAGGTTTCTCAAGAGACAAATAAGATGGTCTGGTACTCCCATCTCTTTAAGAACTTGCCACAATTTGTTGTGATCCACATAATCAAAGGCTTTAGCATAGTCTATGAAGCAAAAGTAGATGTTTTTCTGGAACTTCCTAGCTGAATCTCCTCAATCCAGTTGGCAATGTGATCTCTAGTTCTTCTGCCTCTTCGAAATCCTGCCTGTACTTCTGGTAGTTCTCAATCCACATACTGCTGGAGTCTAGCTTGTAGGATTTTGAGCATAACTTTACTAGGATGTGAAATGAGTGCAATGGTGTGATAGTTTGAACATTCTTTGGCATTGCCCTTCTTTGGAATTGGAATGTAAACTGACTTTTTCCAATCCTGCGGCCACTGTTGAGTTTTTCAAATTTGCTGACAAATTGAGTGTAGCACTTTGACTGCATCCTCTTTTAAGATTTTGAATAGCTCAGCTGGAATACTGTCACCTCCACCTGCTTTGTTGTTGCTCAGATTTCCTAAGGACCATTTGACTTCACATTCCAGGGTGTCTGGCTTGAGGTCAATGACCACCCCATTGTGAATAAGCTAAGCTTATTCTTGTATAAGAATAATACAAGAATTTTGTATAATTTTGCCCTCTCTGTATAATTTTGCCCTCTCTTCTTAATCTCTTCTACCTCTGTTAGGTCCCTGCCATTTTGGTCCTTTATCATGCCCATCTTTGCATGAAATGTTCCCTTCATATCTCCAATTTTCTTGAAGAGATCTCTGGTCCTCCCGATTCTATTGTTTTCTTCTACTTCTTTGCACCCTTCATTTAAGAAGGCGTTCTTATCTCTTCTAGCTATTCTCTAGAATTTTGCATTCAATTGGGTATATCTTTCTCTTTCTCCCTTGCCTGTCAGGGTTCCAAGTAACACCCCCAATTAATGAAAACTCCAAGGCTTGAGTTTCCTTAAAGTTGCATTTTATTAGAGATGTCATATTGGCACATCTGGGAAAACCCGAATCTGAAAGTTTCCAAGTTTTCTCCACCCACAGAAAAGTTCAAGTCCCTGTCCAACACCCACATGTCCATCACATGGTCCAATCAAACATCATTCCAACTGGAGATGCCTCTCAGTTCCAGCCTTCCAGGTGCAGGGCAAGTTGTCCTTGACTTCTTGAGAAAGGAATGTTAGTATTACTATACATCACCCATGCTCCATACAATCCCCCCTCCCAATTTCCCACAGTACATTTTGGCCAGCCTTGCTGGAGCTAGGTGCCAACGATATAGCATTTTATACTGATTTTCCTTATAAGCCACTGATTTTGTTAATATATAGTTTTTATTCCAAATAGTTTCCCAATCATCTAGGTTTATGTTATGCCCTACAATCATCGGTTTTGCCCATGTTTTGCCCATGCGATCATCGGTTCTTTTACCACCTCCTCTGCTCTATCAAATTCTAATAAATAATTATATAATTTAGATATTAATTTTCTTTCAGGGCCAATCAGCAATTTATCTAATTGTCTTGGTTCCAAATCTATTCCATATTCCTCCTTATCGTTTTTGTATCTGGATTGTAGTTGTAAGTATGGCCACCAGTCAATGGATATTCCTTGTTCTTTTAATACCTGGTTTAATACCTGGTTACTTTTCAGCTTTCCCTGTTTATGTAAGATTTCTGTGTATCTAGGCATTTTACTAATGTCTAATGTGTTGGGGTGGATCATAGCTTCCATGGTAGATAGCCAACCGGGAATTTTCATATAATGTTTCTTCTTTATATCTTCCCTAATTCATATCAGTACATCTCTTATTTTATGTCTGTAAAAGTATGAATGTATCCTATTCCCTTTGTCCCACATAAAAGCATGCCACCCCTTTTGTAAATTGTGTCCTTCCAGAATTAAGATTCTTCTATTCCTTAAATTGACCCAATCCCTTATCCAAACTAACGTCGCCGCTTTGTGGTATAGTTCCCATGCCGGAAGACCAAAACCACCCCTACTTCTACTATCTTGGAGAAAGCGTAATTTTATCCTTGCCTTTCTTCCGGACCAGAAAAGATTAGTAATAATTTTATTAAGTTCCATAAAAAAATTTCTATCTAATGGGATGGGGATTGTTTGAAATAAATGTAATAGTTTAGATAGGATATTCATCTTAATAGTCGCTATCCTACCTAAAAGCGATATTTGTAACATTTCCCACTTTTCCAAATCTTTCTTAATTTGTTAGACCAGCACCATATAGTTATCCTCCTTTAACGAGGAACACCTCGCTTTTAAGCATATCCCTAGATATTTAATTTTCTTAACAATTTGTAAGTCCATTTCTTTTTCTGATTCTTTTTTTCTGAGTTGTTGTTAGATTTTTAACTATCATTTTGGTTTTCCCTCTATTAATTTTAAGTCCTGATACTTCCCCATATGTTTCTATTTCCCGTATTAGGGAGGGGCCAGATTCCAGAAGTTCCTCAATAATAAATACCATATCGTCAGCAAAGGCCTGTGCCTTGTATTCTTCTCTTTTAATTTTCATTCCCTTTATCTCTTGGTTTGCTCTAATTCTATTTAATAATATTACTAAAGTTAAAATGAAAAGAGATTGTGTCCCAGTATTGCTTTTCCTACTCTTTTATTGACTATGAAGGCTACTCCATTTCTTCTGAGGGATTCTTGCCCACAGTAGTATACCTGATGGTCATCTGAATTAAATTCACCCATTCTTGTCCATTTTAGTTCGCTGATTCCTAAGATGTCGATGTTCAGTCTTGTCATCTCTTGTTTGACCACGTCCAGCTTGTCTTGATTTATGGATCTTACATTCCAGGTTCCTATGGAGAAAAAATCTTTTCAGCATCAGACTTTCCATTCACCACCAGATACATCCACAGCAGAGTTTCCTTTTGGCTTCAGCCCAGTCGCTTCATTCTTTCTGGCGCTACTACTACTAGCCCTCTGCTCTTCCCCAGTAGCATATTGGACACCTTCCAACCTGAGGGGCTCATCTTCCAGCGTCATATCTTTTTGCCTTTTGGTACTACTGTCCATGGGGTTTTCATGGCAAAAATACTCGAGAGGGTTGACATTTCCTTCTCCAGTGGATCACGTTTTGTCAGCGCTCTCTACTATGACCTGTCCATCTTGGGTGGCCCTGAATGGCATAGCTCATAGCTTCATTGAGCTATGCAAACCCCTTTGCCACAACACGGCAGTAATCCATAAAGAGGGCCATAACTGTAGCTCTAACTAAATAGTCCTATTTCTAAAGGTCTCTTTTATTTCAGATTCTTGCCTATTTGAGAAATGTGCAATTCAACAACAGCGCTGGAGATGAAGTCTCCATCTCAGAAGATGGATTGGGATCTGCTCGTTATGATCTTTTGAATTGGATTCTCCTCCCAAATCAATCCTTTGTTCCCATAAAAGTTGGGCAAGTAAATCCTAAGGCTCCCCCAGGCCAAGATTTCACCATTAACTCTGATGGAATCATCTGGGCCAGAAAGGTGAGCTGCAACGAAATGTTGTAAGTTCAGGGAAAGAGTCATTCTCTTCCTGAGATGCAGCACATGTTCCTAACTTGAAAAATAATCAATTGAATCAGAAATTATGGCATTTGGTGAAAAATCTGCTTTGCACACAACACCTTTGAGCTCTGATTTATGTCATTCCATAAAGAATTAGACTTGGAATTGACTTCTGCTTGAAACACAGGATGCAATTAAAAGTAAGCAACAGTGATTTCCACGAACCACTTCCTCTCAGTTGTATCCTGACAGTTCTTTCTTTTAGAAATTCTCTTGTCCCATCACAAGACTTCCTCTGCAGGCTGAGACTCCAGTTTCAATCTCCCACATCCATGGGTGTGTGAGGAATGCCACTGGCCTGAATCCCTCAGGACTGTTCTTGATTTCTGACAGACAGTGGCAATATGTTTCTTTAGAAGAGAATCTGAACACAGAAGAAGGAATAAGGGAGGGAAATAGGAATGGGGAAAAGCATGAATGCAGCAGGTTGATTGCTTAGGTCATCTCAAGTGTTTCTCTTTTCTCTTTCAGAAGGTGCCCTTTGCCAGGTGTGGCATCAAGAGGTGCCATGCAGGAGAGAGGAGAAGAGTTCCAGAGGGAAAGCAGGTTTGCTGCTACCATTGTGAGGGTTGTCCCGAAGGGACCTTTTCTAATCAGACAGGTAGACAAGACTTCAAATATAGATCTTCCAGGATCAAAGAAAACATTCATTACGTCATGTTTGTCATTTTAAGAAGATTGACATGAAACAATATTTTTTCAGGAAAACCTTTCAGTTTACAGATCTAAACTGCCCTGGCCACAGAGACACCTTTCCCGATCCTCAGCAGTTCCATGCAGGATAGCTTTAGGGCAGAATTTATGAATCTCCAACTTGGATGTCCACTGCTACTCTAACATCCAATTGGAAAAACTGCCTTCCAATCTTTCCTGAGGAAGTGGGGTTTGAGGTCCAAGCTTTAATTTTTATTATTCAGGATAAGCTCCTTCCGTCCCCACTATCAGCCTCTGAGGAAATAGAAAATATAGTAAGAAACAAGAATTTCTAACTAATGCAAAGATTGGCCTCATTTATATTTGTCTTTCAGGCACATTTAGAATCTGATTTTTTTTAAAAAAAAGTTGACAAGAAGGAGGAACTTGTCCATTAAAAAATTCCTTCTCATGTGCTGCAACTGGTTACATGTCCGGTCCCATAGATCTCTATTGGGATGCTGCCATACTGGTGGGAGGGGGAGGCTTGGGGGGGGGTTGTGCAGGTTTCGTTTGCATTGCTTTGCTGTACCTTGTGGGGAAAAGGGAGTGGGGAAGGAAAGTGCCTTAGGTCATTCTAGGGAGGGGGGAAGGAACGTGCGTTGAGCTATCTTCCAGGATCAAAGAAGAGATTCTGTGAGAGAAAAATTCCCTCCCAGTTGCTGTGCCTATTAATGACCTTTGGCTTAAATAATTGAATAAGCCAATCCGAGCGCAGCTCCTAGTTTTGAATCTCCCGGGCTTTTCTAACTGCCACTGAGACAGTATATAAGGAGCTGCTTGCCAGGAGGCTAAACCAGTTCGGGATCTGAGGCAGAGCTGAAGTCACTAAAGCCTCCTCCTTCTGAGGAAGAAAGACCCGGACTCCAATCGCACAGAGTGATTGCAGAAAGAGCTGACCGGACATTGCAAAAGGAAACTTGACTACTGATGTTCTTTTAATAGACTTTGTTTTATTCGTGTAAATAAAAACAGTTTAGTTTAAGCTCTTCTGAGACTTGTCTGTTTGGTGAATTATAAAGAGATAAGGTTGCGGTCTACAAACCTCCATAGCACATTCATTGAATCTATTTTGTTTATTGTGATCATTTTTGATATGATTGACATGCACTCATACTTTTCAGCAGAACCTTTCAGTTGATGGATCTAAATTGCCCTGGCCACAGAAGTCACCTTTCCCAATCCTCAGCAGTTCCATGCAGGATAGTTTTAGGGCAGAATTTATGAATCTCCAACTTGCATTTCAACTCCTCTTCTAATATCTGATTATGAAACCCAAATTCTAATCTTTTCCTGAGGAAGTGGGGTTTTCAGTCCAAGCTTTAATTCATCCATCAATGCTATCAAACTCTGAGGAAATAGACCTGCCAGAGAAAGAGGAGATTCATCTATCTGTGCCTCTTTGATAGAGTAGGAGCAATCAAATAAGTGTGAATGAACACATTTGAAGCACAAAGCAGAGAGGTTAAGGCAGGGATCATGTACAGATAAATAGCAACATTCCTGGATAACAGGTCTATCGATCTTCTGTGTGTTCCATTATAAAGTAGGGGAGAAAACAGGCAGCAATCTCAAACTGAAAACTACATTACTTGTGGAAGTCCACAGTGAATGGATAGCTGGAACTGAACTAATCCTCGTCACTGGCTAATCTATCCTAGAATCATTATAAGTGCAGCATGATTTCCTTGAATGAATGAACATCTTCTTAAACATCTTCTTAAACAAAGATTCTTGATTTCAGATGCAGCTCAATGTGAACCCTGCCCAGAAGACCAATATTCCAACAAGGACAAGGACCAATGCATTGCCAAGAAGATCCACTTCCTTGCCTATCAAGACACCATTGGAAACACTTTAGTTTCTCTCACTCTTTTTCTCTCTGTGAGCACATCTGCAGTCCTGGTGATTTTCTATAAATATCATGACACACCGATTGTTAAGGCCAACAACAGAGAACTCACCTACATCCTCCTGGTCTCCCTCCTGCTCTGCTTCCTCTGCTCCTTCCTCTTCATTGGTCAACCAGGGAAGGTCACCTGTCTCTTCCAACAATCTGCCTTTGCCATTCTCTTTTCCCTGGCAGTTTCCTCTGTGTTGGCAAAAACTGTCATGGTGGTTCTGGCCTTCATGGCCACCAAACCGGGGAACAAGACAAGGAAACTCTTAGGAAAACCACTGACCAACTTCATTGTTTTAGCCTGTCCTCTGGTCCAAGCAGTAATTTGTGCCACCTGGCTGACAACTTCTCCCCCATTTCCTAACTTGGATTTCCACTCCTTGTTTGGAGAGATCGTCTTGGAATGCAAGGAAGGTTCAGCTTTAATGTTTTACATTGTCCTCATCTATCTAGCTTTTTTGGCTTTTGTTAGTTTCACTGTGGCATTTCTAGCTAGGAAATTGCCTGATAGTTTTAACGAAGCCAAGTTCATTACTTTTAGCATGCTGGTCTTTTGCAGTGTTTGGATCAGCTTCCTCCCCACCTACCTGAGCACCAAAGGGAAGTCCATGGTGGCTGTGGAGATCTTCTCCATTTTGGCCTCTGGGGCTGGTCTCTTGGCTTGTATTTTTTTCCCCAAATGCTACATTATTCTGCTGAGGCCCGATCTCAATTGTAGAGAAAATATAGTAAGAAACAAGAATATCTAACCAAGGCAAGGAGTTGCCTCATTTATATTTGTCTTTCTGGCATGTTTAGAAAGTGATAAGATTTCTAATAAATGATGACATGAAGGAGGAATTTATCCATAAAAGAATTCCTTATCAAATTTTGCAACTGCTTACAATATTCCTCTGGTCAGTCTTTTGTTTTTCATGTTTTCAAAATGTCCTTAGTGAGGTCCAGTGCCCTGTATGGAAGGAAAACTTCTTGTTAAAGATGTGTTTATTATTTTGGATATTTCTAAGTTTATATGGCAAAGGAAAAAACCAAGAATCTGATACAAACTACTGCAAGATTGTAAGGAAAAAGGGGTCTTGGGTTTTCCAGACTTGAAATTATATTTTGAGACATGTTGTCTGGCCTTGTTAAAAGAGTGGGTGAACCTCCAGAATAAGAGGCTACTTGGATTAGGGGGCCACGAATTAAGGTTTGGTTATTTATGGTATGATAAAGTTAAAGTTAATGTTGATTTTAATAATTACTTTGCTAGATGTGCCATACTTAGAGTTTGGAATAAATATAAAACAAGGTTCTATACGAAGTTGCCTCTTTGGGTGTCCCCACAAGAAGCTTTTTTAAGAAAATAAATGGTGGTGAAGCCAGACGGCTGGACGTGTGGTAAAATATTATCTTCAAACTGGTGAACCTACATTAAAGTTGAGGGAAGAATTTGAATTAGAAGGTTATGTTTGCCATTGGTTTACATACCAACAACTGGAAGAATGGCTTAAATCAAATAAAAAGAGTTGTGGGTTTGATTTTGCTAAGAATGAATTGGAAATATTACTGTGTGGTAATGATGACCATATTATTGCTAAGATTTATAAAATGTTATTGAAATTGAATTTCGAAAGTGAACATGTAAAGCACTGTATGATTCACTGGCTAAGGAATTTCGGATATAATGTGATGCTTGAACAATGGGAAAATATGTGGATGAAATGTTTAAAATTTACACTAAAGTATAATTTCAAAGAAAAATTTGATAAGATGATGTATCGCTGGCATTTAACACCAGATAAGTTATCCAGAATGTATAACGGTATTTCAAATAAAGAAAAAGAAAAAAGGAAGTTTTACCATTTATGGTGGACCTGTGATAAAGCAAAGAAATTTTGGAGTAAGGTTCATATTATAATACAGAATATTCTTCAAAGGAAAATAAAAATGAAACCAGAAACTTTTCCTTTGGATTTAATAGAAAAAGACTTGGAGAAAAAAATTGATCTTTTATATATTGAAAGCAGCAAGAGTATTATACGCACAAAAGTGGAAGGAGACTTAGATTCCCACTATGGAGGAAGCTGATGGAGTTGGCAGAAGTGGAAAAAATTGATCATTTTGGTTAAAGGAAAGAATATAAGTATGTTTATTTCCACATACAGAAATTCTGAACTTTATGCTTGAGGTGGAAAAAAATGAAACTTTGATTTGGATTTTACCGATTAGATTGATATGTTTTTCTAGAAATGGCTAGTTTATATTACTATGGAAAAACAAAAAGTTGTGGTTTGAAGTTAATGCTTTTTTTTTCTTTCTTCAACAGAGGGAGTCAGAAGTCAATGTTTCTTCTTTTCTTTTCCCCAATTTCTCCTGGTGTAGGGTTTCCTGCCTGGGCAGGGGGTTGGACTAGAAGACCTCCAAGGTCCCTTCCAACTCTGTTATTCTATTCTATTCCTCGCTTTTCTCTCCCTGTTTCCCCCTCACACACACTGTGTCTTCCTCTTTACTTTTGTATTTTGTATTCTATCTAATAACCTAATAAAAAACGTTAAACTGCAAAAAGATGTGTTTATTGTTTCAAAGAGGATGCCATGGAGGACTTTCAATGTGATAACCTTGGGTTGGGCATGGATGCAAAGCAGAAACCAATGCAGCTTGTAAAACAGGGCTATGACATGAGCCATACTAGGGGTAGATAACATTGTCCACCCTGCTTCATTCAGCATCAGCTGTAGCTTCCAAATGCTCTTCAAAGGTAGCCCTACGTAGAGCCCATTGTGTGAATTCAAATGCAAGAGGACCAGGGCATGAGTGACTGAGCCCAGGGAATCACGATCCAGGAAAAGGTCCAACTGGCATACTATAAGAAGTTACGGAACTAGAAAGAGTTCTGAGTCCAGGAGGGCAGGAAGGCCTCATCCCCAAGAAGCAGTTGGGACTCCCCTCCCCACTCTGCACCACCCGAACCCAGCTCCAGAGCTGACCCACACACCCTGCACTCATGGATTTTGGGGTCCCACAGCCAGGCCACTCCCGCTTTGCTTCCTGCCTCACCTTGCAGCAGTGGCAGCAGCAGCAGCCAGGATCAAGAGGCAAGCAACTTTCAAATCAGTTTCTGCCTAAACCTTGATTTCTGTCCTAGGAGGGAAGGTGATAATTATGACCGGGCAGGAGTCATGCTACTTCTGATGATGCTGATGCTCTTCTGGCTCCTGGCTCCGACTACAGCAAAGAGGCTGCAAACCATTTGTGTGCTCAGGTGTTATATCCAGTTAAATGAAAACTACTATAGGCCTGGTGATCTCATTCTTGGTGGGCATTTGCCCTTGGGAACAACGTTAAAGTCTCCTGTCCCAGACTTTAATACAGTGAAGCTTATTTTTGATAATGTGTAAGTTTCAGCTGAAGGAGAAACATGCAGATAATTGTTTTCTTTGCTTTAAACTCAGGGAATTTTTTCAGAAATGCTTCTTCTAGTGTATTCTACTGTCCTGGTGTAGTGCACATTTTGTGCTTTTCTCAATAAATTAGCAAGCTCTTCAAATAGGCTGGAATTCTCAATCTCCTCATCAGGAAGATGACAAACAACAACATTGAAGAGGGAAGCTGTGCTGGCCTAGTGAAAAAGTCAAATTATGATATTAATCTGACCAGTAACTTCTGGTAGAAAATTCAAATAAAAGCTCAACACTCTTCAAGTATTCAGAAGTTACAAAAATCCCTCTCAGCGTTGGAATCAGCATTGCTCATGTGTAATGGCCTTCAGTAAAGCTATGAGGTGACTCCCACTGTAGTCCTGTGCTCAGCAATCCTTACCACACCTGAAGAAGCTGCTCCAAGAGGGACCTTAAATAATTACGGTGAAGGGGGAGCAGTAGGAAAGGATTACAGCCACTGCAGCAAAGTGAATATGGAAGGAATGATAGAGAGTGTAAAAGAGTCCATGATATCAATGGAAAGGCTTCTGTCCTTTCTCACAGTCATCCAAGTTCAGCCAAAGGAAATCCTTTGAAAAAAAACTGTAACATTTTTCTCACTACAGATTCGCCATCAGTAACTACCAGCAGTTCCTTGCACTGATGTTTGCTATCTCCGAGGTCAATAAGGATTTTCTTCTGCTCCCCAACATCACCCTTGGCTTCCACATCTATGGCCATTTCCAGAGCGAGAAGATTATTTCCTTAAACAGCCTCTCCATGCTCTCCTCACGAGGCCAAGTGGTCCCAGGTTACAAATATCACCTGCAGGACACTCTGCTCTCCATTATTGGTGGTCTCAGTACCAAGTCCTCAAGGCTGATGGCCTCCATCTTCAGCATCTTTAAGGTCCCACAGGTAAGAGAACTTCCTTGGATGCATTATGGAATAGATAAAGATCAAAATCACACACTGAAGCCAAACATGTAACTAAAAGTAGTTTTTTTGTGGGGTGGGGCATATAATGAGCTTTTGACTCTTAGATTATTCTTTATTAAAGGGTAACCAGCATTTTAGTGCCATTTATTCTCTGTATTAGTTTCTTCTATATGGTTTCTTCTCTTGTCTTCTGACAACCAATAAAAATGGCTAAGAAGGGAAGAAGATGAACTTTGCCTGTCAAAGTGAGTCAGCTTGACTTGAGGGCCATCAACCACACAATGGTCACCACTAAAGTCAGCATAAAACTTTGTCTTTGAAAACAGAATCTCTTTTTCTCCAGCTCGGTGTTGGCTTTGAGTTCTCTCAGGGAGAGAGAAGAGTTTATCCTTCCTTCTTCCGGATTAATCCCAAGGAATCTCCTCAGTATGTGGGTTTAGTCCAGCTGCTCCTGTATTTCCAGTGGAACTGGGTTGGACTACTGGCCCCTCAAGATGAGAGGGGAGAACGTTTCATCTCAACTCTGATGCCAATGCTCCAGGAGAAGGAGATCTGCCTGGCCTTCACTCTAATGCTGGAATTGGATAGTATTCTAATCACTCAGGACAAGTTTATTCTCAATTTCCATACCTGGTCTAAAGCAGAAGTGTTTATTCTATTTGCTGACTTAGCTGTTACTAGCAGTTTAATAGGGGCAGTAAATTTTTTTGAAAAATTCATAAAAGTATCATTTAGAAAAGTTTGTATCTTCACTTCCCATTGGAAACTTGGTGTGGAGGAATCTAAATACATATTGCGATATTTAAAGGTTTTCCATGGAGTCTTGCATTTTAGGGACCACTCCGGGGATGTGTCTCAATTCAGCCACTTCCTCCTATCATTAGATCCCTTGAACCCCAAAGGAGATGTCTTTCTCCCTCCGTGGTGGGAAGCGGTCTTTCGCTGCAAGATCCATAAATCAGGAAAGATCCCTCCAAAGGGGAAAAAACAATGTACAGGAAAGGAGAATCTGCAGAATGTGCCCAATTACACTATTGAAAAAAGAATGACAGGTGAAAGTTACAATATCTACAATGCTGTTTATGCTTTGGCACATGTTTTACATGCAATGGATGGATCCAGAGTTCGACCGACCATGATGAGGCTTGGAAAGAGGATCTCAGATGTCCAGTCATGGCAGGTAATTTCTTTGGTTTTTGACTCAGTCCACAGACACTTAAATTGGATGCTCCCCATATGAATTTCTTCAGTTCCTGATTAAATGTCTGCGTTCTCCCATACCAATTCATCTGAGAAACTGCCCGTCTTTTTAGTTTACCATTTGTTGTGCTACACAACTTGTTGTGTGAAAACAGCTTCTGATTAAGAATGGATGGAAACTAACCAAGGAGAGAAGCAACCTAGAACTTAGGAGAAATTTCTTAAGGGTGGGTTTACCTTTAGAATTTGTGGGAGCCTCATTGCTGGAGTCATTGAAGAAGAGACAGGATAGCCACTTGTCTGAAATCGTAGAGGATCTGTTGCTTGAGCAGGGGGTTGGATTAGAAGACCTCCAATGTCCCTTCCAATACTCTGATTCTCTTTCTATGATAATATACAGCACAGAGCAAGATTCAAAGGGGTCCTAATGGACTCCTGGTCTGAAATTCATCAGAATTTCCTGCATCAAAGCCTGAAATGTTGGACCTCTCTAACTAGTGAAGTGATCAACCAGGTCGGATGCTTCTTTCCACATGGCCCAATTGATGAAACCTGGTTCCTGCCTTCTGCTGCCTTTGACAATGAGCTAGAGAAAACCAGTGGAATTTTCCATGATTCTCTTAGGAATGGTTTATTCATTCCAAAAATTCCTTTATCAATTAAAAAGACCATGGGAAAAAGTAACTATTTGAAAGTGCATGTAGCCAAGTATCACAAGAGGAAAAGCCTACAATTAAATTTAGATTGTGGAACTAAAATTCTTGTGTTTTGCTCAAATTGGAGTTGGAAACCATGCCCAGTGATGAAGAGAAAACTTTTAGTTTCAGAGTTAAATACACCTGATTCCTCAGATTTCCAGCAAGAGACAGAACTAGCTTCTCAAATATAAACCCATCTTCTCAAGATGCCCTTTATATGATGATAGAAGCCATGATGTCTCATTTGTAGCTTTAGCCCAAATATTCGAATTTCTGAATGTCTCTTTTATTTCAGATTCTTGCCTATGTGAGTAATGTGCAGTTCAACAACAGTGCTGGAGAGGAAGTCTCCTTTTCAGAAGATGGACTGGGATCTGATTGTTATGATCTTCTCAACTGGGTTCTCTTCCCCAATCGATCTTTTGTCCACAGGAAGGTTGGTCAAGTAAATCCTGAGCCTCCTCCAGGCCAGGATTTCACCGTTTACTCTGATGAAATCATCTGGGCCACAAAGGTGAGTTGCAAGGAAATGTTCTAAATTCACAGAAAGATTCATTCTCTTCCTGAGGTGCAGAACATCTTTCTAAGTTGAAAAATAATCAATTGAGTCAGAAATTATGGCAGTTATTTGGTGAGAAATCTGCTTTGTATGTAACACATTTGTGGTCTGATTTGTGTCATTCCATAAAGAGTTAGGCTTGGGAGTGACTTCTGCTTGAAACGCAGGATGCAATTACAGCTAGTAACAGTGATTTCCATTGACCACTGTCACTCAGTTGTATCCTCATGGTTCTTTATTTTAGAAATGCTCTGGTTCAGTCACAATCCTTCCTCTGCAGCTTGAAACCCCAGTTAACTCCACCATCTGTTGATGTCTCAGGAATTCCAGTGGCCTGAACCCCCCAGGAGCTGTTCCACATTTCTGATAGATGGTAGCAATGTATCTCTTTAGAAGAAAATCTGAACATAGAAGTAGGAGTGGGGAAAAGCATGAATGCAGCAGGTTCATTGCTTAGATCATCTCAAGTATTTCTCTTTTCTCTTTCAGAAGGTGCCCTTTGCCAGGTGTGGCATGAAGAGGTGCCATGCAGGAGAGAGGAGAAGAGTTCCAGAGGGCAAGCAGGTTTGCTGCTACCAGTGTGACCCTTGTCCAGAAGGGACCATTTCTAATCAGACAGGTAGACCATACTTCAAATTTAAATCATTCAGGATCAAAGAAGACATTCATTAAGTCATTTTTTTGTTATTGTTATTTTTATGAGATTGTCATGAAATCATATCTTCCAGGAAAACCTTTGCTGAAATCAGTTTCCAGATATAAACAGCCCCGGCCACAGAGACCACCTTTCCCAATCCTCAGCAGTTCCATGCAGGATATCTTTAGGGCTGAATTTATGAATCCCAACTGGGATTTCCATTGCTACTCTAACATCCAATTGCAAAAACTGCCTTCCAAACTTACCTGAGGAAGTGGGGTGTGAGGTCCAAGCTTTAATTTTTATTATTCAGAATAAGCTCCTTCTGTCAGCACTATCAACCTCTGAGGAAATAGACCTGCCAGGGAAAGAGGACATTCATTTATTTATGTCTCTTTGATAGAGCAAGAGGGAGCAAAAAACATCTAAATGAACAAATTTGAGATACGAAGTAGAGAGGTTAAGGCAGGGCAGGGGTGAAATCCAGCAGGTTCTGACAGGTTCTGGAGAACTGGTAGTGGAAATTTTGATTAGTTCAGAGAACTGGCAAATACCAGCTCTAGCTGGTCCCAGAGTGGGGTGGGAATGGGGATTTTGCAGTATCCTTCCCCTGGTACACCCACCAAGCAACACCACACCTACCAAGCAACACCCAAAGAACCAGTAGTAAAAAATTTTGAATTTCACCACTGAAACAGGGATAATATACACACAAACAAAACAGCAGCATTTCTGGATAACAAATCTGGGTTCCATTATAAAATGGGAGAAAAAAAAGGCAGCAACCTTAAACTGAAAGCCACGTTACTCATGGAACTGCAGAGTGAATGGATAACTGGAATTGGATAAATCCTCATCTCTGGCTAATCTATCCCCAGGATCATCGTAAATGAAGAATGATTTGCTCTTTTTGATGTCCCATAAATTACACATGGGTTCTCACAACACGCCAACAGCAGAAAGGCAACACTCATATGTTCTTTAAAATAGGGATAATGGGCATGGTAGATGCCCCGGAAATTCTTAAATAGACTCTTGATTTCAGATGCTGTTCACTGTCAACCCTGCCCAGAAGACCAATATCCCAACAAGGACAAGGACCAATGCATTGCCAAGAAGATCCACTTCCTTGCCTATCAGGACACCCTGGGATACACTTTAGTTTTTCTCGCTCTTTTCCTCTCTGTGATCACTTCTGCTGTCCTGGTAATTTTTTATAAACACCATGACACACCAATAGTCAAGGCCAACAACCGAGACCTCACCTACCTCCTCTTGACCTCCCTCCTGCTCTGCTTCCTCTGCTCCTTCCTCTTCATTGGTCAACCAGGGAAGCTCACCTGTCTCTTCCAACAATCTGCTTTTGCCATCCTCTTTGCCCTTGCAGTTTCCTCTGTTTTGGCAAAAACTGTCATGGTGGTTTTGGCCTTCATGGCCACCAAGCCAGGGAACAAGACAAGGAAACTCTTAAGAAAACAACTGACCAACTCCATTGTCATAGCCGGTCCCTTGATCCAAGCAGTCCTTTGTGCCACCTGGCTGGGAACCTCTCCCCCGTTTCTTAACTTGGACTTCCACTCCTTGTTTGGAGAGATCATCTTGGAATGTAAGCAAGGCTCAGCTGTAATGTTTTACATTGTCCTCTCTTACCTAGGACTTTTGGCTGTCATCAGTTTCACAGTGGCCTTTCTGGCTAGGAAATTGCCTGATAGTTTTAATGAAGCCAAGTTCATTACTTTTAGCATGCTGGTCTTTTGCAGTGTTTGGATCTCCTTCCTCCCCACCTACCTGAGCACCAAAGGGAAGTCCATGGTGGCTGTGGAGATCTTCTCCATTTTGGCCTCTGGAGCTGCTCTCTTGGCTTGTATCTTTTTCCCCAAATGCTACATTATTCTGCTGAGGCCGGATCTCAATTGTAGAGAAAATATAGTAAGGAACAAGAATTTCTAACCAATGCAAGGAGTTGCCTCATTTATAATTGTCTTTGTGGTATGTTTAGAATGTGATAAGATTTCTAATAAATGATGATGTGAAGGAGGAATTTGTCCATAAAGAATTCCTTATCAAGTTCTGCAAGTGCTTACAATATTCCTCTGGTCAGTCTTTTGTTTCTCATGTTTTCAAAGTGTCCTTAGTGAAGTCCAGTGCCCTGTATGGAAGGAAAACTTGTTGTTAAAGATGTGTTTATTATTTTGGATATTTTGTACGTTTATATGGCAAAGGAAAAAACCAAGAATTTGATACAAACTACTGCAAGATGCTAAGGAAAAAGGGGGTTTGGGTTTACCAGACCTGAAATTGTATTCTGAGGCATGTTGTCTGGCCTGGTTAAAAGAGTGGGTGAACCTCCAGAATAAGAGGCTACTTGAATTAGAGGGCCACGAATTAAGGTTTGGATGGCACGGTTATTTATGGTATGATAAAGTTCAAGTTCATGTTGATTTTAATAATTACTTTGCTAGACATGCTATTCTAAGAGTTTGGAATAAATATAAAACAAGGTTCTATACGAAATTGCCTCTTTGGTTGTCCCCACAAGAAGCTTTTTAAAGAAAAGAAATGGTGGCGAAGGCAGCCTGCTAGACGTATGGTAAAATATTATCTTTTTTTTTTTTTGAATTTTTTTTTAAACAAAACATAAAATATAAATCCATCTTCCATTATAATTTCAAACAGTGTGTCGGTCGGTTACAAATCTTTTGTGCTTCATCTCCATATTCAAAATTTACTAGTCATTTAGTTTCTCATATTTTCAAACAAATAAACATCCTCATTTGTCATTTATTTAACAATGGCTTTACCGCTTCATAAAAATTATTTTCAAGTATTATATTTATAACATTCATTTCATGTTTCATGTTTCATATTTCATTCCCATGCTTTCTTATCTAGCCATTGGTAAAATAAATCCTGTATCTTATAATATTTTTTATCTTCTTGTTCTCTAATTTCAAATGTCAATTTACTCATTTCAGCACATTCCATAATTTTCTTAATAACTTCATCTTGCGTTGGTATTTTTTCATTTTTCCAGGTTTTCGCAAACACAATTCTAGCCGCTGTTAAAACATTCACAATCAAATATCTCAATTCTCTACTGTATATTTCTGGCACAATTCCTAATAAAAAAATCTCTGGCTTAAAGTCTATGTGTTTTTTTAAATCACTTTTTCCAACCATGTATGGATTACAGTCCAGTATCTTTTAACTTCTACACATGTCCATCACATATAGTAATATGAGCCCAAAGTCTGATGACATTTCCAGCACTTTTCTGATTTGTTCTTGAACATTCTAGATATTCTTGCTGGGGGTAGATGCCACCTGTAAAACATCTTATACAAATTTTCCTTATATGCTGTTGACATTGTCGTTTTATAATTTTGCAGTCACAGTTTTTGCCATTTCTCTAAATCAATTCCATAATCAAAATTTTCCCCCCATGCAATCATTGTGGTAAAATATTATCTTTCAACTCTGGTAAACCTATATTAAAGTTGAGGGAAGAACTTGAATTAGATGGTTATGTTTGCCATTGGTTTACATATCAACAACTGAAAGAATGGTTTAAATCAAATAAAAAGAGTTGTGGGTTTGATTTTGATAAGAATAAATTGGAAACCTTACTGTATGGTAGTGATGAGCATATTGTTGCTAAGATTTAGAAAATGTTATTGAAATTAAATTTGGAAAGTGAACATGTAAAACATTGTATGATTCAATGGCAAGGAATTTTGGATACAATGTGATGCCTGAACAATGGGAAAATATATGGATGAAATATATGGTTTAAAATGAACTATAATTTAAAAGAATTTTTTATAAGATAATGTATCGCTGGCATTTAACACTGGATAAATTATCCAGAATGTATAAAGGTATTTCAAATGAATGTTGGAAGTGGAAAAGCAAAGAAGGAACTTTTTACCATTTAGGGTGGACATGTGATAAAGCGAAGAAATTTTGGAGTAAGATTCGTAATATAATACAGAATATTCTTAAAATGAAAATAAAAATGAAACCAGAAACTTTTCTTTTGGGTTTATGGAAGAGGACTTGGAGAAAAAACTTGGAACTTGGATTTTATATATGTTGACAGCACCAAGATTATTATACACACAAAAATGGAAGGACTCTTAGATTCCAATTATGGATGAATGGCTACAGGAAGTCATTTTTTCTTCTTTTCTTTTCCCCAATTTCTCCTCACTTTTCTCTCCTTGTTTTCCCCTCACACACACTGTGTCTTCCTATTTACTTTTGTATTTTATCTTATAACCTAATAAAAAATGTTAAACTGGAAAAAAATGTGTTTATTATTTCAAGGAGGAAATTTTCTTATTTTGTTCCTTAGTTTATGTAGTGTATTTTTAAGGTTGTGTATCAGTGTTTCTAAACATATATGGCTGTTTCTTTAGATGTTTGAGACTTTATAGAACTTCCCTACCACTATTCAATTGTTTTTGAAATAGCAGAGTTTAAATCTTCCTCACATCCAGATCTGCAGTACTGCCTCATCAATGTTGGGCAGAATCTCCCTGAGAGGAATGAGCAAAGAATGTCATAATTGTATGGAGTATGTTAGTCATCTCTATTGACGTTTCATCTCATGGACTTCTGTGGTAAACTACGCTGTGTGCACAGAAGGTCTCCACAGGAATCATTCTATCCATGCCCAACATCACCATCAAATTTCTTTAATGAGGACAAGTTCCCAGTAATGTCATTCAAGGTGTGACAAGGTGTGACAGTCATCAAAGTCAGGAGGCACCTAGAAATCACAGAGTCCTGTGACATGTAGTCATTTAATCCTGGGTTCATATCTAACATATCAACAATTGATATGTTGATGATAACATCTCCATTTCCATCAGATGGCCTCTCCTGTGGGAAATAGAAACAATGGAGGAATGTGTGCAAATTGGCCCATAAAATAGCAAACTCAAATTCTCTGATTTTCCCATAAGCTTTATCAAAATTTCTATGGCAATGTAATTGACATACTTTTTTATTAAGAGAATATTTCTCTGTTGAAGATAATAACAATAGAAGAGTGGCAACATAATTGAGCCTTGATAGTACAGGGGTTTAGTGCACCCTGTTATTAACACAGCTGCCTGCAATTTACTGCTGGTTCGAATCTCTCCAAGGCTCAAGGTTGACTCAGCCTTCCATCCTTTCTAAGGTAGGTGAAATGAGGACCCAGTTTGTGGGGGCAATAAGCTGACTTTGTATAAATATACAAAAGAATGAAGGCTATTGCTTAACGCATTGTAAGCCGCCCTGAGTCTCCGGAGAAGGGCGGCATATAAATCAAATTAAAAAAAAAAAAAAAAAAAAAATTGATAGTTTGTTAATTATGAATAGGTATAATTACACCATCTATTTCTTATGCACAAATCATCTTCTCCTTCGTTCTCAAATATATAATATGAGTGCAATCTTTGGTCTTCCAGAGTTCCTTCCACTATTCTCTGGGGAGAATTTATCCTGGGCACACTCTTAACAAACAATTCTGCTGTGAGACTTGATTTGGTCCTGCATTTGAAGCCTGAAGGCTTAAGCAGTTGTAATAGCTGCATAAACCTGAGAGATAGTCCTTATTTAGCGACAATGATGAAATAGCAACTTTGCAACACATCATATTGATGGAAATGGGACAATTGGCTGCAGTCGTCTTGCCCCGGCCACCTCATCCCAGCCTCCCCATTTCAGCTAACCCACCATGGCCACCCTTCCCCATCAGTCCCTCCACAGTACCTCCCCCCCCCAAGGTGATTCGCCACATGCACTCCTTTCCAGCCATCCTCCCCCATTGCTTCACCCTGGGTAATTCACTGCAGTACAAATTGCCTGCAGCAGGTTTGCAATGCGGGACAATTAGCCCTGCATGTCTCAACTGTTCCCAAACCAAACCCATTCCCAGAAGGTCCTTCCCACTCCACCAACCTCCTCCTTCTCTGTTGACTCCTGGAATTGGCGCCTGTTAAGGATATTGGTGTTGTGTTACCAACCAGCAGAGTAAATGCACAAGGAAACGTTGCTGAGAGCAATGAATAAGAGTTATACAAACTGGTTTATCAAAAGCTTACTTTATAGTAGAAAAACAGTCTCATAGTCTTTAAACAAATTCCAAGTCTTTGCCAGTTAAATCAGTCCAAAAGTTACAGATATCTTCTTACCAAACAGACATTAGTTGGTTAGAATAACAAACTCACTCTGGTTCACAAACCACGACGGTAGCAGATCCATCAAACGATGATTAGCAGATAGCAACTCCTCTCAATGGTAGAATATCATACTCTGGTAGCATATCACATCAGCTTCATCATCAAACTGAATACGTTACAAAACCTTGCTTAAATACTCTCACAACCAGTCATTACCTAATTACAGCATAACTCAGCATTACAATGAATCAGCAAGAAAACCTTTAAAGTCACATAATACATTTACAGATTAAAGTTACAGTACACTCATATTACCTGGACAACCTAGTTAGGCTCAAACCATATCCTAACAGGGCCCATTCCCCATTTTTTTTCATCTCCTCCCACATGAGAATCTCTCTCAGCAAAGAGCCTTGATAGTACAGTGGTTTAGTGCACACTGTTATTAACACAGCTGCCTGCAATTTCTGCTGGTTCGAATCTCTCCAAGGCTCAAGGTTGACTCAGTCTTCCATCCTTTCTAAGGTAGGTGAAATGAGGACCCAGTTTGTGGGGGCAATAAGCTGACTTTGTATAAAATATACAAAAGAATGAAGGCTATTGCTTAACGCATTGTAAGCCGCCCTGAGTCTCCGGAGAAGGGCGGCATATAAATCAAATTAAAAAAAAAAAAAAGAGGAATTGGGGCCAGGTGGATTGCAGACAGTAAGAGGCTCTATGTCAGATCTGCCATAAAGGATGAGAGGAGGGAAATAGGGAAGGGGGGAATGACAGAAAACATAACAGGCAATCAGAGACAATGACTGAGTGATCCAAGGAAAGAGGCATGGGAACAGAATGCAAAGGGCCACCAAATAAGCATCAAATTTTAGAACTATTACCAAAACAACTAATTTTTTTTTATTGAAAAAGTTTTACAAATACATTTTCTCCCCAGTTTCCCCCCCCAACCCTCCCTAACCCCCCCAACCCTCCCTTCCCCCCGTGACTTCCACAAAATATAATCCAAATCAAAATCACATTTTATAAGACTTGAACCCCTCCACCCCCTATATACTGTTTATACCTTCATAAAACTCAATTATTCTATCCCTATATAATACATTCAGTTAAAAGCTATCTGATATTTCCTAGTTTGGTACTTATTCTGCACATAATCTATCCACTTTTTCCACTCCCATACATAAGTCTCTTGAGTTCGGTCTTTTAAATATGCTGAAATCTTCGCCATCTCTGCAAAATTGGCCATCTTCAAAGTCCATTCTTCAATAGTGGGCATAGCTTCATTTTTCCAATATTGACCTATCAGTAATCTCGCTGCTGTCACCATATACAATATCAGCTTTGTTTCACCCAATGTAAAACCCTTAACTATACCCAATAAAAACAATTGTGGAGAGAACTGAAGTTTTTTCTTCAAAACAATTTGCATGACCCACCAAATTTTTATCCAAAAGGCCTTCACTTTCTTACAAGTCTACCACATATGGTAATATGTGGCATCTAAGCAATCACATCTCCAGCATCTTGGTTGAACATTAGGATACATACAAGACAATTTCTTAGGATCTAAATGCCACCTATAAAACATTTTATAAGAGTTTTCCCTCAAGTTCTGCGACTGTGTAAATTTAACATTCTGGACCCATATTTTTTCCCATGTTTCCAACATCACTGGTTCTGCAAAATTTTGTGCCCACTTTATCATACAATCTTTAACCAATTCATTTTCTGAGTCCCTCTCTAGCAAAACATTATAAACCCTTTTAATATGCATTGGACCTTTCTCTTTTATGTGTCTAACCAATTCTTCGTGCATCATTATACCAGTTTTTTGGTCCTCTTTCCATCTCAATTGGAGTTGATTATACTGTAACCAAGTTAAATTGGTACCATCGCTGGCTATTGGGGGTGAGTTATTGGCCCCCACGGATAGGGTTCGCAACTTGGGCGTCCTCCTGGATGCACGGCTGTCTTTAGAAGAGCATATGACGGCCGTGGCCAGGGGGGCTTTTTATCAGGTCCACCTGATTCGCCAGTTGCGTCCCTTTCTGGATCGGGATTCCTTACGCACAGTCACTCAGGCACTCGTCACTTCCCGCCTGGACTACTGCAATGCTCTCTACATGGGGCTCCCCTTGAGGAGTACCCGGAGGCTCCAACTGGTGCAGAAAGCGGCCGCGCGGGGGATTATGGGAGCGAGGGGTCGCTCCCATGTGACACCTCTCTTGCGTGAGCTGCATTGGCTTCCAGTGGTCTTCCGGGTGCGCTTCAAGGTATTGGTTACCACCTTTAAAGCGCTCCATGGCATAGGACCTGGGTACTTGCGGGACCGCCTTCTGCCGCCGATAGCCTCCCACCGTCCAGTACGCTCCCACAGAGAGGGACTCCTCAGGGTGCCGTCGGCCAGGCAATATCAGCTGGCGACCCCCAGGGGGAGGGCCTTCTCTGTGGCAGCCCCCGCCCTCTGGAACGATTTGCCGCCGGAGATAAGAAGGATATCGGATCTTCGGGTCTTTCGCCGAGCCCTGAAAACACTTCTTTTCCAGCAAGCAGGGCTGGCGTGAACCCTGCCCCCCTTTTTTAGTTTTTAATGGTTATTAATTGTTTAGTTTTAATTTGTTAATGGGTTTTAATTCGCACTGTTTTAATTCGGGCCAAAGTATATAATTCTTTTAATTAATTTTAAATTTTGTATTGTTATGTATTTTAGTTTTGGCTGTGCACCGCCCTGAGTCCACTAGGAGAAGGGCGGTATATAAATTGAATAAATAAATAAATAAATAAATTAATTAATTAATTAATCCGTTCTTCCAACAGCGTTTCTAATGTCTTTAGTTGCCATCTGCCCGCATCTATAAAAAGAACTTCTTTATATAAAACCCCCCCGAGTGACATTATATTTGTATTCCACATGATATGACCAAGATCCAGCCATAACGGTATTTTATAATCCCATTTGAATCGGTGCTTCTTCCAAACTCTCATCAAAGAGTTTCTAAGTATGTGGCTTTTGAATATTTTATCCACTTTGTTCTCATAAAATAAGTATGCATGCCAACCAAATTCAAGATCATAACTTTCTATATTCAATATTCCAGTTTTTTTCCTTCCAAACCAATCACTTGCTTGCGTCAAAGCTGCTGCTTCATAGTATAATTGTAGGTTTGGAAGTTTAAGGCCTTCCCTTTCTGGAACACCATGCATAATTTTCAGCTTAACTCTTGGCTTTTTCTCATTCCATACAAACTTATTCACTCCACTTTGCCATTCTCTCAGTTGTTTATCATTTTAAAGCACCGGAATCATTTGAAACAAAAAAAAGAAATCTTGGCAAAACGTTCATCTTAACTGCTGCTATTCTTCCAAGTAAAGACAGCTGCAGTTTTTTCCAGGTCTCCATATCTTTCTGTACCTCTCGCCCAAAACAACTAATTTTAACTTCATTGGACACTAACAAGATGACATATGGGACATATGGGAGTAGGGGAAATTACATGATTTATGCAGGAATCTTTAGATCTGGCTTTGCTTACGCAGTAACCACTTGACTTTTAGAAAAAGTATACCCAACTCTACAAATAGAGTCAAGGAATTTTCCTTTCTAAATGTCTAAGCTGGGACAGACCTGACATTCTGTCCACCAGCAAGGCCAGCAAAGGCATCATGCAACCGGTGGTCCCAACTGGAGAGCCATAGATGACGCTTCCTAAATTAGAGGCTCTGTCACTCCAGGAGAGATTGAAAATTTTCTCCCCGCAGATAGTTTTACGGAGAGCACAATCCTGCCCTGCATTGACAGGAGGCTACAGCTTGCGGGCCCCTCTTTGCAAACTGGGCACCGCAGGCCATGGAATTGGTCACCAAACTGAAGCGCTGGATTGGCTGCTGAATGATGAGAACAGAAGCTGCCTGGCCCATGTGCTCACCCTATGCACTTCAACCGAAGTGGGGATGCTCACAGAGACTTGAAAGGCAAGCATGATCACTCCTGCCATGGGCTGGGGTGTACAGTTTGCAAAGAGGGGTGTGTGAACTGTAGCCCTCTGTGGGTGCAGAGCAGGACTGTGCTCTCCATACAACTATGTATGGGGGGAGCAAATTGCAAATTCCCAATGACTTCTGGAGGGAAGAGACTGAAGCAGGGCAGCTCACAGGGGGTCAAAGGGTGCCCAATCTCTGGAAGGAGCCTCTAATCTAGGAAGCACTCTTTAAGTGTGTCCACTGGGACCATCCATCACTTCCTGCGTTGGTTTTGGTCTGGGAACAGTTGAGATGTGCATGGTTAATTGCCCTGCATGGCAAATCTGCCAGGGCAATTGTGGGATGGGGGAAGGGGCACCAGGATTGGCAGCCTGGGCTTGGGCAGCCAGGGAAAGGAGGATGCCATAGGTTGATTGGTGTGGGTGGCAGGGTGAGGTAGCCAGGGTGAGATAGCTACAGGAAATTGTGGTAGACCCTATATTGACAATATTCTGCCCCACTGCCCCACCCGCAATGGCCCCAGTGAATGGGAAGGGTGGGGAGCCCCCAATCCCCAAGAGGCCACCGGGACTCCCGTCTCACTCTGTCCCACATGAGCCCAGCCCCAGAGCTGACCCAGATGCCCTGCAACTGCATAACTCAGGGTCTCAGAGTCAGACCACCCCCATCTCACCCCCTGCCTTGCCTTCGGCAGTGGCACCATGAGCTGCAGCACTCTCCAGAAAGAGTCCCACTGCCCCTCAGCCCCCCAACCCAGGAAGCTCATCAAGGGCAAGGAGAGTGAACACAGCAGCATCAGCCTAGAGCAGGAGGCAAGTGGCCCCGGGCATCCCCTCAGGGAAGTAGGGCTGGGCCACAGAGTCCTGTCTCCAGGGCCGGATTTAGATGAAAAGAGGCCCTAGGCTATTCCACTTATGAGGCCCTTTCACCTATAGTGAAAGTGTAATTTTAATTTTGCTAACAATTTGAATGTAGGCCCCTCTTGATCTTGAGGCCCTAGGCTGAAGCCTAGTTAGCCTATAGGAAAATCTGGCCCTGCCTGTCTCCCTTGGAGCTCAAGGGTCAGCTGCCTGCTGTCCAGAACACCAGATGGCCTATGCTGCCATCCAGGGGGCCCCCCATATGGCCAGAGACGGTCGGTGAGGCTCCTCCAGTAGATCAGGGCCTACCACCCATCCTGGTCCCACTCTCTGACATGAGGGACATCGATCTGGCCATGCCCATATAACTGCAACCACACAGCCATGCTTCCCCCAAGCTCCCCGATGGGCAACAACAATCCTGATTTGTCCCTCAATGAAATGGAGTTATACACCCATACTCTAGCTCATATTCAGTCAGATTCATCCCTCATGTTCCCTCAGCAGAGCTCCGGATGTCTCTTAATCCTTTTCAGCTCCCTCAATTGAATCATGAGGTATGTTGGGAACCATGGACCAAGAGAGGTTGCATGCGAGTGATCCTATCCAAGGACAGTAGCTTTCTTATTCCAGGTAGTGGCCAAGGCCTCAGAAGGACATGCAGCAGAGCCCGGGGTATAATTCTCAGTCCTATTTGGAACCCCATCAGTCACTAAGAGTGGACTGGTCAAATAGATCTGCAGAGAGGGGCAGCATAAAAGAATCTCAAGTCATCAGGCTATGATCTGGCCAGGACAAAGGAGACCAGGATAGCTCCTCCTTAGATCAAGTTGGAAGTAATCTGTTTTGAGTTGAGCCAAGAATGATGGTGGCCATGGTGAGATGACTCTAAGGCCAGCCTCAGGGATGGCAAATTGACATCTCTCAAGACCATAAGTCTGGGGAACCCCACAGTCAACTGTGAAATGTCCCCCAGAGACTCAGACACAGAGGTCGCTGTGCAGCAGGAAGGTTGGTACAGTAGTAATGATCCCAACTGGTCCTGTGAATGAATCTTCAAGAAAAGAATTTCAGACCTGGAAATATGGGGAGCAGCACCCCAAACGACCAAAAGAGACACCCGGATGACAATTGCTACTCTTGGGCTACAGCAACAGAAATTTTTGCCAAGTCTTGCTAAAAAACATGCAGTTACTATCCTGAGATTCTTCCTCAAATTCCATTGCTGCCTTGTCCCACTATTCCCAAGTAGCCCTCCTATTACCTTACCAAACTAGGGCAAAATCCATCTTGTGTGCAGGGGTCACTTTCATGTAGGTCAACTAGACAACTTCCCCATGACTCCACCTGCTCTGTGAATTACGAGACACAAACATGTTTTCCATTCTGCTGCATGAAGAGAAGCTGTTGCTAAGGGGAGAGGACAATGGCTTTTCCCCGCAATTATCAGAAGAACATTCATTCTTCATTTATCCCCTGTGGATTTCCAGACACAAAGAACTTCCAGGATAAAACTTGCTGTAAAAAACTCTGAGTTCACCAGATGGGGGGCAGAACGTGTCACTTTAGCCTGTCTTGTAAAGAGCTCAATCCTGTGTTTGAAGAGACTCACATGCCTTTGTTTCCTCTATGGTCACAGCCTAAACACAGGTAAGAGGAAGCATTGTTGATATAAATTTGTCCTGGTGCCATCCAGGTGGCACAGGTGGTGTCTGATCTGCTAAAGCTCCAGTGAGATTTCAGGAGAAACCTTCAGATCAGTTTCTGCATAAACCTTGTGTTCTGTTCTAGGAGGGAAGGTGAGAAGAATGACCGGCCAGGAGTCATGCTGCTTCTGATGCTGATGCTCTTCTGGCTCCTGGTTCCAACTACAGCTGCAAACTACAGGATGCAAAAGATATGTGTGTTCAAGGATTATATCAAGTTAGAGGAAAGCTACTACAGGCCTGGTGATCTCATTATGGGAGGGATTTTGCCTTTGGGAACCACTTTAAATTCTCCTGGCCTAGACTTTAAAATATTGTATCTTGTTTTAACTAATGTGTAAGTTTCAGCTGAAGGAGAAACACACAGATAAATCATTTCTTTGCTTTAAATTCTGGGACCCTTTTCAGAAATACTTCTTTTTCTATTTTGCATTGTCCTAGTGTAGTTCACATTCTGTGCTTCTCTCAATAAAGTATTAAGCTCTTAAAATAGGGTGTGATTCTCAATCTTTTCCTCAGGGAGATGATAAAAAGCAGACATGAAGAGTATATTAGAAGCTGTGCTGGCATAGTGAAGTAGTTGAATTATAATATTAATCTGGACAGTAACTTGGGGTGGAAAGTTGAAATAAAAGCTCAATCCTTTTCAAGTGTTCAGGAGTTACAAAACTGCCTCTCAGTGTTGGAATCAGCATGGATCAGGCATGGATCATGCCTTCAGTAAATCTGGGAGGTGATCCCCATTGTACTCCAGTACTCAGCAATGTTTATCACACCTGAAGAATCTTCTCCCAGATAGACCCAAAATTATTAGCGTGAAAGAGGAGCAGGTGAGAAGGATTGCAACAATTGGAGAGAAGTGAAAATGGGAGGGATGATCGAGGGCTAGAAAACAGTCCATGATATGGATGGAAAGGCTTGTCTCCTTTCTCACAAAGTCCTCCAAGTTTAGATAAGAAAGATCCTTTTTAAAAAACACCCAATGAAATTGGGGAGTTGCTGCCTCCAAAATCCCTCCCCTGCAAAAAAACAGTGAAGCAAACTCTACCAGCACATACAAGTTTTTCTGTAATGTTCCCGGGTGCTTTTCTCACTACAGATTCATCACCAGTAAGTACCAGAAGTTCCTTGCATTGATGTTTGCTGTCTCTGAGGTCAATAAGGATTTTCTTCTTCTCCCCAACATCACCCTTGGCTTCCACATCTATGGACATTTCCAGAGGGAGATGGATGTTTCCTTAAAATGCCTCTCCATGCTCTCTTCACAAGGTCAAAGGGTTCCGGGTTACAAATGCAACCAGCAGGACATTCTGCTGTCCATCATTGGTGGTCTCAATGCCAAATTCTCAAGGCAGATGGCCTCCATCTTCAGCATCTTTAAGGTCCCACAGGTAAAACAGCTCTGTTGGATACACTATGGAATAGACAGGGACCAGAAGGTTACTCAGGAACCAAAGATGAAACCAAAGATAGTTTTTTTGGGTTGTGGGGGGGTGACATGAGCTTGTGACTATTTATATGTGATAAAAGGTTAGCCATTATTTTAGTGCCATTTATTCTCTGTATCAGGTTGATGGTTTCTACTCTGAAGTACCACCACCAATCAAAATGGGTAATTTGTAGCTTTGTCTCTGAAAAAATAATCTTTCTCCAGCTCGGTGTTGGCTTTGAGTTCTTGCAAAGAGAGAGAAGAGCCTATCCTTCCTTCTTCTGGATTAATCCCAAGGAATCTCCTCAGTATGTGGGTTTAGTCCAGCTGCTCCTGTATTTCCAGTGGAACTGGGTTGGTCTTCTGGCCCCTCAAGATGACAGAGGAGAACGTTTCATCTCAGTTGTGATTCCAATGCTCAAGGAGAAGGAAATCTGCCTGGTCTTCACTGGAATGTTGAAATTGGATAGTCTCCGTATTACCGTGAAAAAAATACTTCACATTTTCCAAACATGGTCTAAAACAGAAGTGTTTATCGTATTTGGGGATTCCACTGTGACTACCAGTGTCCAAGGGGCTGTGGCTATTTATGAAAAAAACAAAAGGATATCATTTAGTAAAGTTTGGATATTTACTTCCCATTGGAAACTCAGTAAAATGCAATCTAAAAATGTATTGCTATTTATAAAGCCTTTCCATGGAACCCTGCATTTTAGGGACCACGCTGGGGATGTCTCAGGATTCAGCCATTTCCTCCTGTCTTTAGACCCCTTGAGCCCTCAAGGAGATGTCTTTCTCCCTCTATGGTGGGAATATGCCTTTCACTGCAAGATCCACAAACCAGGCAAGATCCCTCCAAAGGGGTGGAAACAATGTACAGGAAAGGAGAATCTGCAGAATCTGCCAAATTACAGTTTTGAAACAAGGATGACAGGTGAAAGTTACAATATCTTCAATGCCATTTATGCTCTGGCGCACGCTTTACATACAATGTATGGATCCAGAGCCCAACCAACCGTGATGAGACTTGGAAAGAGGATCCCAATTGTCCAATCATGGCAGGTAATTATTGCGGTTTTTTACTCAGTGCATAGATACTTAGAGAGGAAACTCCCCATAACAATTTCTTCAGTTACTGATTAAATGTCTGCATACTCCCATATCAATCCATCAGTTTTGCTCGGAATGTGCCCCAAATCCAACTTGTAAAAATACACTCAATTTGTTTTAAACTTGTTTTATGTTTCAGTGGATTAGTATCCCGTGCTACCCCATCCTGTTTGTTTAGTTTACCATTTATGTATTTGGATCCTGATTTGATTGTCAAGCTAAATGTGGGAACTCTCTGGACAGTGAACTGAGCAATCAAGGCAGATGCTTCCTTCTACATGGCCCCACTTGGTCAGACCTGATTCCTGCATTCTGCTGCCTCTGACTAAGAGGTAGAGAAAGTCAGTGGAATATATTTGAAAATTAGTAGCTGAGGTTGGTAGTTAGGCTGTTGTCCTGAGCTCCGAGCTTGGCAATTTGGTTGCAAATTGGCCTTTAAAGTCAGTGGAATTTTTCATGGTTGTGATATAAATTATTCATTTCTAAAATTCATTTGTCAATTAACAAGGCTTGGGCCAAAGTAACTATTTGAAGCTGGGTGTAGCCTATAATTAAGTTTGGAATATGGAATTAAATTTGTGTGTGTGTTGTATTTTGATGAAACGGGAGTTGGAAACCATGCCCTGTGATAAAGGGGAAACTTTTGCAGTTTCAAATATTTGGTGTTCCTCCTGATTCTTCAGATCTCCACCAAGAAAACTCCTCTAGCTTCTCAGACAAATAACCCATCTTCTCAAGATGGCTGTCATGCTATGATAGAAGCCACAATGTCTCATTTATAGCTGTAGCCCAAAAACTCTGATTTCTGAACGTCTCCTTTCTTTCAGATTCTTCCCTATTTGAGGAATGTGCAGTTCAACAACAGTGCTGGAGATGAAGTCTCCTTCTCAGAAGATGGACTGGGATCTGCTCATTATGATCTTCTCAACTGGGTTCTCTTCCCCAATCTATCTTTTGTCCCCATGAAGGTTGGGCAAGTAAATCCTGAGGCTCCCCCAGGTCAAGATTTCACCATTAACTCTGATGGAATCACCTGGGCCACAAAGGTGAGCTGAGAGGAAATGTAAGTTCAGGGAAAGATTCATTCTCTTCCTGAGTTGCAGAAGATCGTCTTAAATTGAAAAATAATCAACTGAGTCAGAAACCATGGCAGTCCTTTGGTGAAAAATCTGCTTTGCGTGTAACACATTTGAGATCTGATTTGTGTCATTCCACAAAGTTGTATTCTCATGGTTATTTATTTTAGAAACTCTCTTGCCCCATCACAACCCTTCCTCTGCAGGCTGAGATTCCAGTTCCAATCTCCCACATCCATGGGTGTGTCAGGAATGCCCTGGCCTGATTACCTCAGGACTGTTCTTGAGTTCTGATAGACATTGGCAATCTATTTCTTTAGAAGAGAATCTGAACATAGAAGTAGGAATAACGAAGGGAAATAGGAATGGGGGAAAGAATGAATGCAGTTTATTGCTTAGCTCATCCCAAGTATTTCTCTTTTCTCTTTCAGAAGGTGCCCTTTGCCAGGTGTGGCATGAAGAGGTGCCATGCAGGAGAGAGAAGAAGAGTTCCAGAGGGCAAGCAGGTTTGCTGCTACCAGTGTGATGCTTGTCCAGAAGGGACCATTTCTAATCAGACAGGTAGACAAGACTTCAAATGTTAATCTTCCAGGATCAAAGAAGACATTCATTAAGTCATCTTTTGTTATTGTTGTCATTTTTTGTCCTCAGAAGTTCCATTCAGGATAGCTTTAGGGCAGAATTTATGAATGTCCAACTAGGATTTCCACTCCTACTCTAACTTCAAATTGCAAGAACCTCCTTCCAATCTTTCCTGAGGAAGTGGGGTGTGTGGTCCAAGCTTTAATTTTTATTATTCAGAATATGCTCCTTCTGTCAGCACTATCAACCTCTGAGAAAACAGACCTGCCAGGGAAAGAGGACATTCATCTATCTATGTCTCTTTGATAGAGCAGGAGGGAGCAAAAAAGTTTGAATGAACAGATTTAAGATACAAAGCAGAGAGGTTAAGGCAGGGATAATGTACTCACGAACAAAACAGAAACATTTCTGAATAACAGATCTATTGGTCTTCTGTGGGTTCCATTACAAAGTAAGGAGAAGGAACAGGCAGGAATCTCAAACTTAAAACCACATTACCCATGGAAGTGCACAGTGAATGAATAGCTGGAACTGAACAAATCCTCATCACTGGCTAATCAGGATTAGAATGATTTGCTCTTTTTGATGCCCCATAAATTTTGATTCCCTTTGTGCATAGATCAATAGCAGAAAGGCAACACACATATCTTTTATGTGGGAGGGATAATATGCATGGTAGTTGCTCAAGAAATCCTTAGACAAAGACTTTTGATTTCAGATTCAGCTCACTGTGAACCCTGCCCAGAAGACCAATTTCCCAACAAGGACAAGGACCAATGCATTGCCAAGAAGCTCCACTTCCTTGCCTATCAAGACACCCTGGGATATACATTAGTTTTTCTCGCTCTTTTCCTCTCTGTGATCACTTCTGCAGTCTTGGTAATTTTCTATAAATATCATGACACACCGATTGTCAAGGCCAACAACCGAGACCTCACTTACATTCTCCTGGTCTCCCTCCTGGTCTCCTTCCTCTGCTCCTTCCTCTTCATTGGTCAACCAGGGAAGATCACTTGTCTTATACAACAATCTGCCTTTGCCATTCTCTTTTCCTTGGCAGTTTCCTCTGTCTTGGCAAAAACTGTCATGGTGCTTCTGGCTTTCATGGCCACCACGCCTGGAAACAGGTCAAGGAAACTCTTAGGAAAACCACTGACCAACTCCATTGTCATAGCCTGTCCCCTGATCCAAGCCCTTCTTTGTGCCACCTGGCTGGGAACCTCTCCTCCATTTCCCAGCTGTGACTTTCACTCCTTGTTTGGAGAGATCATCTTGGAATGCAAGGAAGGCTCAGTTTTAATGTTTTACACTGTCCTTGCCTATCTGGGTTTTCTGGCCTTCATCAGTTTCACAGTGGCATTTCTAGCTAGGAAATTGCCTGATAGTTTCAACGAAGCCAAGTTCATTACTTTTAGCATGCTGGTCTTTTGCAGTGTTTGGATCTCCTTCCTCCCCACTTACCTGAGCACCAAAGGAAAGTCCATGGTGGCTGTGGAGATCTTCTCCATTTTGGCCTCTGGAGCTGCTCTCTTGGCCTGTATTTTTTTCCCCAAATGCTACATTATTCTACTGAGGCCAGATCTGAATTGTAGAGAAAATATAGTAAGGAACAAGAATTTCTAAGTAATGCATGGATTGGCCTTATTTATATTTCTCTTTGAGGCATGTTTAGAAAGTGATAATTTTTTCAAAAAAATGTTGACAAGAAGGCAGAACATATTTATTAAAGAACTCCTTACCAAGTCCTGCAACTGGTTACAATTTAGCTTTGGTCAGCAACTATCATCCAGTCTTTGCTGATCATGTTTTAAAAGTGTCCTCAGTGATGTCCAGTGCACTGGTTCTGGGTTCAGTATTAGTGTCTTTAAGCAAATATGGTTGTTTCCTTAGATATCTGAGGCTTTATAGAATTGCCCACCATTATTCAATTATTTTTGAAATGGTAGAGTTTAAATCCCCCTCACATCCAGATCTGCTATACTTCCTTGTCAATGTCAGGCAGAATTTTCCTGAGCTGGATGAACAAAATATGTCATAATTGTGTGCAGTATGTTATCATCTCTTCTGACAGTTCACCTCTTGGGCTTTCTTGGTAAACCATGGTGCTCTATGAGATCTGCATGCATAGAGAGTCTGCACAGGAATAATTCAACCCATGACCAGGATCTCAATCTAATTTTCTTAATGAGTAGATGTTCCTAGCAAGGTCATCCGGGGCATGAGATTCAGCCCAGCTTCCTAAGTAAAGTCAGGAAACATGTGCAAATCACCTATTCCTGTGACATGCAGTTATTTAAGGGTTAAAACCAGCACCTTGGGGGGAACCTGGGAGCCACTGCAGCTCATGCAATATAAATCTAATATGGGTGAACTTAGAAGGGCCCAATATTGTGAACATCATGAACAAGTCTTCATCTTGGACCAGATGCACGAAACAGTAGAAAATATTCATAGCTCAGATTTAGATTGTGACAGTGGTTTGTTCTCCAAATTTACCATTTAGCTCCTGGACATTTCATTACCCAGCTATGTAACATCTTCAGTGGGATTCTGTGTGAAGTGTCTTGTTAGGTTTCTCTTATGTTTATATAGGCCTTATGTCAGGGGAGAAATGTTCCCGGTTCCGACCGGATCACCTGATCCAGTAGCGATGGCAGCAGGTGGTTCGGAGAACCGGTAGTAAAAATCCCTCCCCCACCCCATGCCCAGCTGAGCCACATGATCGACTGAGCCTTTTTTTTTACTTTTAAAAGCATTTTTTTTACAACCTATTTGGCTAAATTGTACAGCATTTTATCACCTTTTCTGTAGGCTTCCTCTTTGGAATGACGTAGCTGCTTAAGTTTAGCTGTCAACCAAGGTTTGTTGTTACAAGTTCCTGGTGGGTACACAGAAGCTGACATATGATGTTACAGTCTCTGTGAGTTCATTTAAGTCTTTAAATGAACTCACAGAAGTGAGTTCATTAAGAAGTACTTTCAAAAACATTCCAACCAGTGTAGTCAAGGCAGGCCTGTAGCTTTAACTTTGCCTCCTCCGTCCAAGTCTTCACTGATTTAATGGTTGGTTTTGTGGTTTGAAGTCTTTGCCTGTAAGCAGGTACAAGGTGAATCATGCAATGATCAGTGTCCCACAGCTGCTCCTGGTAAGGACCGATAAGCATCTTTTAGAGTTGTGTAGCAATGGTCTAAAGTATTCTTGCCTCTAGTGGGACAATTGACATACTGAAAGTATTTTGGTAACTCTTTCCTTAAGTTTGCCTTGTTTAGATCTCCCAAAATATTGGCCAGTGAATCGGGGTATTTGGCTTCAGCCTCCATTATTTGGTCAGCTAGAGTTCATAATGCCTTGTTTACACAGGCTTGTGGTGGAACATAAACATCAATTAGAAGAAATGAGGAAAATTCATGGGGTGAATAGTATGGTTTGCAGTTGATAATTAATGTCTCTAAGTTTTCATCACAGAATTTATATATTATAGTTATATCCTGAGACCAGCTGTTGTTGATATATAAGCATAAGCCTCCTCCCTTCTTTTTACCAGATATTGCTGCAATTCTGTCTGATTGTTGAATCTGAAACCCTGGGATATGCAGGCTGGTATCTTCAATTGATTCATTTAACCAGGTTTCAGAGAAGCATAGGGCTGCTGAATTGTAAAAGTCAGAATTGTATTTGTTTAAAAGGAGTATTTCATCCATCTTATTAGCAAGTGAACATACGTTGGTTAGGAAAATTGAAGGCAGAGGAAAAATAAATTTCCTATTCCTTAATCTGTTTAAAATCCCCACCCTTTTACCTCTCTTTCTTCACTTTGGTTTTTTTGGAAATCTGTGGCTCCAGGAAAATTGCTTCTTCCTGTGTTAAAACAAGGAAGGTGAGATCACAGAAAGCTGCTCCTTAAAGAAACGTTGCTTAATTTTTAGCAGATGGTCTTGTGAGTAAGAAATCCATAGTGAGTCACAGAGAATAATTAAAAATAAATAAACCATTAGTAAGCATTTCACCAAGGCAGCCTTCGGCAGCGCCATCTTGGAATATAATTATTTATTATGTTGGCACTGTCTTCATTCTGTGTTTTGTCTTTCATATTTGTTAGTTCTTATCTGAGTAAATGTGGGTTTGTGAGCTAATATTGTTCCCAGGGGTTGCAGTAGCCTGGCTGCTACTTCTGAGAGCAAGCTCAGAGAACAAACCTCTGCCAAAAAGAAAAAAAAACACATTGCAGGAGTCCAAATGGGAAGTGACCAAGGCATGACTGACTTTGAGCAGAACCTCCCGTCCTGGGTAGTGCACAATTGGTATGTTGATGATATTATCCCCATTTCCACTAGATGGCCTCTCATATGAGAAATAGAAAGATAGGAGGAATGTGTGTGAATTGGCTCATAGAATAGCAAACTCGAATTCTCTGGTTTTCAATCAGCTTTAACAAAATGTCTATGGCAATGTAACTGATACATACTTTTATTAAGAGAAAACTACTTTGTTGAAGATAATAACATTAGAAAGGTGGGGAAATAACTAGATATTTGATGATTATGAATAGGTATGCTTACTTCATCTATTACTGATGCATATATGATTTTCTCCTCTTTTCTGAAATGTGGATAAATATGAGTGCATCCTTTGGTCTTCAAGAGTTCCTCCCACTAATTTCCAGACAGGATTTATCCAGGTTGCACCCTTAACAATAAAAACTGTCATGAGATTTGATTATTGGTTTTCAGTCCTTCATTTCATTCCATAATGGTTTTGGGAGGGAGGGAGCCTGAAGGATTAAGCAGCTGTGATAGCCACACAAACATTGCAGTTGGTCCTTGTTGAGCAATGATGATGAAAAAGTAACTTTGCAACCTATACACACTGACAACTTTCACAGGTTTGCAGAGCATACAAAAACTGAAGTCATTCCATCATTGTTGTGATAGTTTTACTTAGCAAACAGTTCCATCATTCTTTTGGTATGAATGGCCAAGGATTGGTCACAACAGAATGGCTGATGATGACAATGGTGATGTTAGGAGATCAGATTCTTCTAGACAGCCTCAGCACACAATAAGCCTATTTTCATTTGTATTGCATGGACTCCTGACTTCCCACACTTGATGGTTGACATTAAAGACCACCAAAAGGTCAGGTTGAGCTGCCCTCATCCTGCTCCTTCCAAAATTCATCTAAAAGTGCAACCAATGCCATTTCCATCCCATCCCAGGCCTGAACCTTCCCAGAAATGAGGATTTATCCAAAGTCCACCGAAATTGTCCATTGTAGTGTGACCTAACAATTGTTTCTTGAGTATGAGCCAAACCAAGTAATCCTTCATAACTGGGTGAACAACCCCATCTCTCAAGGATGAATTCAGGCTGGGTGCCTGTCAACTATAGGTTTTTTCCCAATAACAGAAGACTTTCTGCCTCCACTCTTCCACCACTCATGCCTCTATCCTCTTTGTTGCTCACATGGGTGCTGAGATTCTCCACAGTTCAATTTCATTCTGTTTAACAGACAACCTATTAGAGGAGTGTCAGAACCTGGGCATGGAGTCAAAAGAGGAATCAGCCTAGAGTGTCTATGTAGCCACAAATAAACTAAGTTCAATCCTTCAGGAATCCCATTGACCCTTATCTAACACCAAGATAGTGCTAACCATTCGTTGAGTAGGTTCCCGTTTGCATGACTAGGAATTAATCAGTCTAATTTGAACGTCATGTGTGGTTTCAATGCTTTGCATGCAACATTTACAAAGACTTTTCCTGATACAGCTACCATACTGTTCTTTGAGCAGAAACTAATAGTCCAGGAAGACCCTAGACTGAATAAGAGTCCTAAGCATTAAAATGCAATGTCATGCAGAACCAAGATGAAAAATAATACTTCTTGGAAAACCAATCATGGACAGCTGCTTCTGTTTGCTGGGTTTTCTTTTTTTTCAAATTTAGACTCTTCCTTTCCATCTAACATTGATGCACTAATGCAAAACTTTGATAGCATTGTTGCTATCAGTGTCAATCAGTGGTTGAAGAACTGAATATTGATGAGCCTTGGTGGCGCAGCAGACTTAAGTGCTGTTAAGTAGCACCAGCTGCCTGCAATTACTGCAAGTTCAAATCTCACCAGACTCAAGGTTGACTCAGCCTTCCATCCTTTCGAGGTAGGTAAAATGGGGACCCAGATTGTGGGGGCAATAAGCTGACTTCGTATAAAAAAGAACACCACTTTGGGTGGGGGGCGGCAAAAGCCCTACTAAGCAGGTATATACAAAAGTATGAAGGCTATTGTTTAACCCATTGTAAGCCGCCCTGAGTCTCCGGAGAAGGGCAGCATATAAATCGAACCACTGTTCCTCAGACGGCCAGCTGTGAGTCCCTCCTTGTGAAGTGGGGTCATGGGGTTCAGATGGGTCTGCTGATCACGTATCTGGCTCCCTGCCATGTGGCAGCAGCCCTGCCCGAGCTACTCAACGTTATCGCCGCGGTGGTGGTTCATACCCCCAGACTTATGGTCATGGGGGATTTCAACCTGCCATCCATGGGTGAGACGTCGGAGGTGGCTCGGGAGTTCATGGCTTCCATGACAGCTATGGACCTGACCCAGATAATTCATGGCCCTACCCACACAGGGGGAAACACACTGGACCTGGTTTTTGTCTCTGGACAGTGGTTGAGTGATCTTGAGATAGGGGATATAGTCACCGAGCCCTTGTCATGGTCGGATCACTTTCTCCTTTGCCTTGACCTTCGAACCGCTGCACCCCGCCGCAGGGAGGAAGAGGCGGTAAGATGGTTCCGTCCCAGGCACCTGATGGAACCTGATAGGTTCCAGATGGAGCTTGGGCCATTCCCTGAGGCTCTGGCACACGCCTCGACTAGTGACCTAGTGGCCACCTGGGATAGGGTGGCTGCTGGAGCTCTGGATCGGGTCATGCCTTTGTGGCCTCTGACCCGGCACTGATCTCACCTGGCTCCTTGGTTTACCGAGGAGCTGAGGGAGATGAAGCGCCAGAAAAGATGTCTAGAGAGTAGTTGGAGGGCCAGTGTTTCTGAATCTGACTGGACACTGGTAAGATCTCATATTAAGAATTACCTAGTGGCAATAAAAGCAGCAAAATGTACATATTTTGCCGCTCTTATTGTGTCATCAGATAATCGCCCGGCCACCCTGTTTAGGGTAACCCACTCCCTGCTCCACCAGGAAGCGCGGGAGGACCCCTTGGAGGGTAGAGCCAAGGATTTTGTTGAGTATCTGTATGACAAAATCACTCAGATTCGGGAAGGCCTGGACTCGGACTGGGTAGTGTCAGGGGGGATGACTGAGGCAGTTCTTGAGAATGTTATCTGGGATGAGTTTGATCCTGTGACCCCTGACAACGTGGACAGGATTCTCAGTGGACTGAACGCGACCACATGTTTATTGGACCCGTGCCCTTCCTGGTTAGTGCTGGCTTCCCAGGAGGTGATGCGAGGCTGGCTCCAGGGGATTATAAATGCTTCATTGGGTGAGAGTGACTTCCCTGCTGCCTTGAAAGAGGCGGTGGTGAGGCCTCTCCTCAAGAAGCCTTCCCTGGACCCGGCACTGTTGGCTAATTATCGTCCGGTCTCCAACCTTCGCTTTGTGGCGAAGGTTGTCGAGAGTGTGGTTGCGCGACAATTCCCCCAGCACCTGGATGAAACGACGTATCTGGATCCATTCCAGTCGGGCTTCAGGCCTGGGTACAGCACGGAAACGGCATTGGTTGCATTGGTTGATGATCTCTGGAGGGCTCAGGACAGGGGTTGCTCCTCTGTCCTGGCCCTATTAGATCTCTCAGCGGCTTTTGATACCATCGACCATGGTATCATGCTGCACCGGTTGGAAGAGTTAGGGGTGGGGGGCACCTTCCTACGGTGGTTCTCCTCCTTTCTCTCCTACCAGTGGCAGTCTGTGTTGGCAGGGGGGCAGAGGTCGACCCCAAGGCCCCTCATATGTGGGGTGCCACAAGGGTCAGTCCTCTCGCCCCTCCTGTTCAACATTTATGTAAAGCCACTGGGCGAGATCATCCGTGGTTTTGGGGTGAAGTACCACCAGTACGCTGATGACACCCAGCTGTACATCTCCACCCCGGACCACCCCAATGATGCCCTTGAAGTGATGTCCTGGTATCTGGAGGCCGTGCAGATCTGGATGGGGAGAAACAGGCTCAGGCTCAACCCATCCAAGACCGAGTGGCTGTGGTTTCCAATGTCCCAATATAGTCAGTTGACGCCATCACTGACTATTGGGGGCGAATCGCTGGCCCCCATGGAGAGGGCTCGCAACTTGGGCGTCCTCCTGGATTCACGGCTGTCTTTAGAAGAGCATTTGACGGCCGTGACCAGGAGGGTTTTTCATCAGGTTCGCCTGATTCACCGGTTGCGTCCCTTTCTGGATCGGGACTACTTACACATAGTCACTCATGCCCTCATCATTTCCCGCCTGGACTATTGCAACGCTCGCTACATGGGGCTCCCCTTGAGGAGCACCCGGAGGCTCCACCTGGCGCAGAGTGCGGCCACACTGGTGGTTATGGGAGTGACATGGCGCTCCCATGTAACACCTCTCCTGCGCGAGCTGCACTGGCTCCCGGTGGTCTTCCGGGTGCGCTTCAAGGTTTTGGTTACCACCTTTAGAGCGCTCCATGGCTTAGGACCTGACTACTTGTGGAACCGCCTACTACCACAAATAGCCTCCCACCGCCCGGTACGCTCTCATAGAGAGGGGCTCCTCCGGGTGCTGTCGGCCAAACAGTGTTGACTGGCAGCCCCCAGGGGGAGGACCTTCTCTGTGGGGGCACCCACTATCTGGAACGAGCTCCCCCTGGAGATAGAGAGGATGCTGGATCTGCGCACTTTCTGCCGTGCTCTTAAGACCTTCCTATTCCAGCAAGCTGGCCTGGCCTAACCTTTCCCCCTCTTTTTCTTATAAATTGAAAATTTTAAATCTGTTTTTAAATTATTGGGATGTTTTAAATTTGTCTCGGGCTAAATTGTTTAATCTGGTTTTATTTTTGCTTTTAAATTTTTGTATTTTTGTATTTCATTTTTGTGCCTGTTCACCGCCCTGAGTCCTTCGGGAGTAGGGCAGTATATAAATCGAAAGAAAGAAAGAAAGAAAGAAAGAAAGAAAGAAAGAAAGAAAGAAAGAAAGAAAGAAAGAAAGAAAGAAAGAAAGAAAGAAAGAAAGAAAGAAAGAAAGAAAGAAAGAAAGAAAGAAAGAAAGAAAATAAATAATTAATATCATCAGCATACGAATGATACCAGATCTCAAATTGAGAAGGCTGCCCAGATGCACCCTGAAAGACAATGGATTTGGCTCAGTCTCTCTCCTGCAACCAACGCTGAATTGAATCACCTTCAGGTGAAGGAGAGACTCGCATAACAGTATGCACCCATGCCTGTTACCCCAGTTTCTAATTTCATCACCCTGTCAAGTCTTTGTTAAAACTGGTTATTCCATCCAAGCATTGGCATGACTGCTCACAGCTACAAGGGTACAACCGATTCTCATGTGCCACCAAACCACATTAGCACTCATACTAGCTGACCAACTATGGCACAGGCCAAACTCTCTCTGGTCAGTTTCATGGAGGTCAAATTCACAACTTCACCAACTTCCATCTGCTCTGTGCATTACAAGAAACACAAACATGTTTTTTTTTTCCATTCTGGTGTATGAGAAGCTATTGTTAAAGGGTTGCTTTCCTTGCAATTATCAAAAGTACAGTCATTCTTAGTGTATCCCCTGTGGATTTATAGACACAAAGATCTTAAAGGATAAAACCTACTTTAAAATATATCTCTGAGTTCTCCAAATGGGGGCAGAACATGTCACTTTATCTGGTCTTGCAAAGAGCTCACTCCTGGGTTTGAAGAGACTCACATGCCTTTGTTTCCTCTATGGCTAAAGCCCAAACAGAGGTAAGAGGAACTATTGCTCATATCAATTTGTTCTGGGGCCATCCAGGTGGCACAGGTGGTATCTAATCTGCTAAAGTTCCAGTGAGTTTCAGGAGCAACCTTCAAATCAGTTTCTACCTAAACCTTGATTTCTGTCCTAGGAGAGAAGGTGATAAGACTGACTGGGCAGGAGTCATGCTACTTCTGATGCTGATGCTCTTCTGGCTCCTGGCTCCAACTACAGCAAAGAGGCTGCAAACCATATGGATCTTAAGGGATAATATCAATTTAAATGAAAGCTACTATAGGCCTGGTGATCTCATTATTGGTGGGAATTTGCCCTTTGGAATCATAGGAAGGTCTCCTGTCGTTGATTTTAAAACACTGAATCATCTTTCACTTAGTGCGTAAGTTTCAGCTGGAGGGAAACATGGAGATAATTATTCTCTTTGCTTTAAATTTGGGGACTTTTCTCAGAAATACGTCTTCTAGTATTTGTACTGTCCTGGTGTAGTGCACATTTTGTGCTTTTCTCAGTAAATTAGGAAGCTCTTAAAATAGGCTGGAATTCTCAATCTCTTGATCAGGAAGATGATAAACAACAAAAATGAAGAGGGAAGCTGTGCTGGCCTAGTGAAGACGTCAAATTATAATATTAATCTGAACAGTAACTTCTGGTAGAAAATTCAAATAAAAGTTCAACACTCTTCAAGCGTTCAGGAGTTACAAAAATTCCTCTCGGCATTGGAGTCAGCATTGATGATGAATAATGGCCTTCAGTAAATCCCTGAAATGGCCCCCTCTGTAGTCCTGTACTCAGCAACACTTACCACACCTGAAGAAGCTGCTCCAAGGGAGACCTTAAATAATTACATTGAAAGGGGAGCAGTTGGGAAGGATTACAGCCACTGGAGCAAAGTGAATATGGCAAGGATGATAGATGGTATAAAACAGTCCATGATATCTATGGAAAGGTTTGTCTCCTTTCTCACAAAGTCATCCAAGTTTAGCCAAGGGAAATCTTTGGGGGGGAAAACCCAACTCAATGAAATTTTGGAGTTTCTGCCCCCAAAAGTCCCCACAAACAGTGAGGAAAATTATACAGCCATGCACAAGATTTCCTGTAATGTTCAACAATGTTTTGCTCACTACAGAATCATCACCAGTTACTACCAGCAGTTCCTTGCATTGATGTTTACTGTCTCCAAGGTCAATAAAGATTTTCTTCTGCTCCCCAACATCTCCCTTGGCTTCCACATCTATGGCCATTTCCAGAATGAGTTATTTATTTCCTTAAACAGCCTTTCCATGCTCTCCTCACAAGGCCAAGTGGTTCCAGGTTATAAATGTGACCAGCAGGATACTCTGCTCTCCATCATTGGTGGTCTCAGTGCCAAGTCCTCAAGGCAGATGGCCTCCATCTTCAGCATCTTTAAGGTCCCACAGGTAAGAGAGCTCCACTGAATACAATATGGAGTAGACAAAGATCAAAACACACACATAAGCCAAGAGGAAACTAAAGGTAATTTGGAGGAGGCACATCATGAGCGGGTGACTCTTAATGTACTCTTCATAAAAGGGTAGCCATCATTTTAGTGGCATTTATTCCCTGCATCAGGTTGTTGGTTTCTTCTCTTGTCTTCTGATGTACCACAACCAGTCAAGATGTGTAGCTTCCCTAAGAAGGGAAGGACATTAAGCTGGCCACAGAGAGTGCCTGACTGGTAATGCTCACTCCTAAAGTTGCCATAAGACTTTACTTTGTCTTTGAAAGATGAATCTCATTTTTTCCAGCTCGGTGTTGGCTTTGAGTTCTCTCAGGAAGAGAGAAGAGTTTATTCTTCCTTCTTCTGGATTAATCCCAAGGAATCTCCTCAGTATGTGGGTTTAGTCCAGCTGCTCCTGTATTTCCAGTGGAACTGGGTTGGTCTTATGGCTCCTGAAGATGACAGAGGAGAACATTTCATTTCAACTCTGATGCCAATGCTCCAGGAGAAGGAGATCTGCCTGGCCTTCACTGAAAGATTGAAAATAGATGATCTTCGGATGATAATGAAAAAATTACTTCTCAATTTACAGACTTGGTCAAAAACTGAAGTGATTATTCTGTTTGGAGACTTTGATTGTAGTACCGGTGTACAGGCAGTTGTGTTTGCCCATGAAAAATCGAGAAAGAAAATAATTCAGAATGTTTGGATCTTAACCTCTCATTGGAAACTTAGTCTGGAGGAATCTGAATACGCATTGCAATATCTAAAGCCTTTCCATGGAGCCTTGCATTTCAGGGACCACACCGGGGATGTCTCTGAATTCAGCCACTTCCTCCTGTCTTTAGACCCCTTGAACCCCCAAGGAGATGTCTTTCTCCCTTTATGGTGGGAAATAGTCTTTGCCTGCAAGTTCCAGAAATCAGGAAAGATCCTTCCAAAGGGAAAAAAACAATGTTCAGGAAAGGAGAATCTGCAGAATCTGCCCAATTACACTATTGAAAGGAGCATGACAGGTGAAAGTTACAAGATCTACAATGCTATTTATGCTCTGGCACATGCTTTACATGCAATGTATGGATCCGGAGTGCGACCGACCGTGATGAGGCTTGGAAAGAGGATCTCCAATGTCCAGTCATGGCAGGTAATTTCTGTGGCTTCCTTAGAAAGGAAAACATATTAAAAGCAATTATTAGAAAGATATGAATAATGTTTTGTTGGAATAGTTTGGAGAGGGGGGAGAAGAGAAATAAACCAAATGAGCTGTCCATAAAATTCATAGAAGAACGACCTTCGTAGAGTCTGGAAAGGCTTCAATGGTTGCCAGAGTTTCAGGAGGTAACCATGACAGGGAGTAGATGTCAGCTGAGAGCAAAAGAACAATCTGGCTGTGTTTGAGAAAGAAGCTTCCAGAAGACAGTAGAAGTCCTAGCTGGCATATTTGCAGAACAGCCTCTGTTACCCTCAGCATGGAACCCAAATCCAACTTGTAGGAAGACACTCAATTCGTTTTAACCTTGGTTTATGTTTCTATAGTTTAACATCCTATGTGACCCCACCCAATTTGTCCAGTTTTACATTTATTGCACTGCTCAGCTTGTTGTGTGAATGCAGCAAGTCTTTATCCACCTGAGCACATAACACAGGACTCAAAATAGTCTTAATGGGTTGAACTTCTCTGAACAGTGAAGACACAAACCAGGGCAAGCTCTACCTTTTCCTTGATTTCATTTCATGAAACATGAAATCAAAAATCGTGTCTTGTTCATACAATGTTCTACCTGTCAATGACTACTTCAGCTTCAACCGCAATAATACACAAGCACCCAATAGATACAAATTCAAGGTAAACAGCTCCAAACTCAATTGCAGAAAATATGGCTTCAGCAACAGAGTGGTCAATGCCTAGAATGCACTACCAGACTCTGTGGTCTCATTCCAAAACCCCCAAAACTTTAGACCTTAGACTGTCTACTGTTCACCTCACCCCATTCCTAAGAGGTCTGTAAGGGGCATGCATAAGCGCACCAGCGCGCCTACTGTCCCTGTCCTAATGTCTCCATTTATTTGTATCCTTATCCTGTATTCATAATCATGTTTATACTTATATCTGTAATCTTATACATGTTTGACAAATAAATAAATAAATAAAATAAAAATAAATAAAATGGTTCCTGGATTGTGCTCTGTTTGATTCTCAGACATAGAAAATCAGAGGACTTGTACTCTGTTGCCATAAACATTATTTCATTGTTGCTGAAGTGAATTTATCAGTTTCAAGACCTGAGGACAAAGTAAATATTTAAAACTACATGTAATCAAGTGTCACAGGAGGAAAAGCATATGATTAATTTTGGAATGTGGCACTAAAATCTTTAAATGTTTTGATTCAGATAAATTCTGATAAAGCTTGATTTGAAGAAACCATGATACAAAGGATCAGTGATAAAGAAAAAACACTTCTGGTTTCAGAGTTAAATATTTGGTCTTACTACAGATTCCTCAGTTCTCCACCAAGAGACTCTAGTTTTTCAGACATAAACTCATCTTCTCAATACGATCACCATGTTCTAATAGAAGCCATAAAATGTAGCTCTAACCAAATACTCCTATTTCTGAAGGTCTCTTTTATTTCAGATTCTTCCCTATTTGAGGAATGTGCAGTTCAACAACAATGCTGGAGAGGAAGTCTTCTTCTCAGGAGATGGACTGGGATCTGCTCATTATGATCTTTTCAATTGGGTTCTCTTCTCCAATCGATCTTTTGTCCCCATGAAGGTTGGGCAAATAAATCTTGAGGCTCCCCCAGGTCAAGATTTCACCATTAACTCTAATGGAATCATCTGGGCCACAAAGGTGAGCTGCAAGGAAATGTTGTAAGTTCAGAGAAAGATTCATTCTCTTCCTGAGTTGTAGAAGATCGTCCTAAATTGAAAAATAATCAACTGAGTCAGAAATCATGGCAGTCATTTGGTGAAAAATCAGCTTTGCATGTAACACATTTGAGATCTGATTTGTGTCATTCCACAAAGGGTTAGGATTGGGAACAACATCTGCTTGAAACAAAGGATGCAATTACAGCAAGCAACAGTGATTTCCATGGACCATTACTGATCATTTGTATCCTTCCTGGTTCTGTCTTTTAGAAATGCTGTAGTTCAGTCACAATCCTTTCTCTGCAAGCTGAGATCCCAGTTCCAATCTCCAGCATCTGTTGGTAGGTTGGGGGTGCTACTGGCCTGAATCCCCCAGCAGCTGTTCCTGGTTTTTGATAGACAAAGGTGAACAATTTTGTTAGAAGAGATTCTGAACATAGAAACGGGAATGTGGAATAGAAAGTATTCCTCTTTTCTCTTTCAGAAGGTGCCCTTTGCCAGGTGTGGAAGGAAGAGGTGCCATGCAGGAGAGAGGAGAAGAGTTCCAGAGGGAAAACAGGTTTGCTGCTACCTGTGTGAACCTTGTCCAGAAGGGACGTTTTCTAATCAGACAGGTAGATCAGACTTTTAAATCTTAATCCTCCAGAATCAAGGAGGACATTCATTAAATCAATATATTTTTTTTTATTGCAAAAGTTTTACAATTACATTTTCACCCCTTTTTTTCACCCCCCCACCTCCCTCCCCAAACTTCCCATCCTCCCTAACCCTCCCTAACCCTCCCCCCCCAGACTTCCCTATTATGTACTCATAACTAATAACACTGATATATAAGCTTGAACCCATCCCTCCCCCTGTGTAATTTTTCCTCTTTGTCTCTTTACATTAAAATATTTCTAATACATTATTTTCAAATAAAAGCTATTTGATACTTTCTAGTTTGGTATTTGTTCTGAACATATTCTATCCACCTTTTCCATTCCCATTCATAAGTCTCTTGTGGACAGTCTTTTAAATATGCTGAAATCTTCGCCATCTCTGCAAAACTAGCCATCTTCAAAGTCCATTCTTCGATAGTGGGCAAAGCTTCATTCTTCCAATATTTACCTATCAACAATCTTGCTGCTGTTATCATATACAATATCAATTTTATTTCACCCCGTGTAAAACCCTTAACTATACCCAATAAAAACAACTGTGGAGAAAATTGAATTTTTTTCTTCAAAACATTCTGCATGACCCACCAAATTTTTATCCAAAAAGCCCTAACTTTCCTACAGGTCCACCAAACATGATAATACGTAGCATCTAAACATTCACATCTCCAACATTTTGGCTGAACATTAGGGTACATACATGACAACTTTTTAGGATCTAAATGCCATCTATAAAACATTTTATAAAAATTTTCTCTTAGGTTTTGCGACTGTGTAAATTTAACATTCTGAACCCAAATTTTTTCCCAAGTTTCCAGCATCACTGGTTCTTCAAAATTCTGTGCCCACTTAATCATACAATCTTTAACTAATTCCGTTTCTGAGTCTCTTTCTAACAAAACATTATAAAGCCTTTTAATATGCATTGGACCTTTCTCTCTTATATGTCTAACCAATTCTTCCTCATGCAACATAATACCAGTTTTTTGGTCCTCTTTCCATCTCAGTTGTAATTGATTATATTGTAACCAAGTTAAGTTAAACCCTTCATCCAACAGTGTCTGTAATGTCTTCAGCTGCCATCTGCCCGCATCTGTGAAAAGAACCTCTTTATATAAAAACCCCCCGAGTGACATTATATTTGTATTCCACAAAGTATGACCAAGATCCAGCCATAGCGGTATTTTATAATCCCATTTGAGTCGGTGCTTCTTCCAGACTCTCATCAAGGAGTCTCTAAGTATATGACTTTTAAATACTTTATCTACTTTGTCGTCGTAAAATAAATAAGCATGCCATCCAAATTCAAGATCAAAACTTTCTGCATTCAATATTCCAGTCTTTTTACTTCCAAACCAATCACTTGTTAAAGTTAAAGCTGCTGCATCATAATATAACTGTAGGTTTGGAAGTTTAAGACCTCCTCTTTCTGGAACATCTTGCATAATTTTCAATTTCACTCTCGGCTTCTTCTCGTTCCAGACAAACTTATTCACACCAGACTGCCAAACTTTCAGTTGTTTATCACTTTTAAGCACCGGAATCATTTGAAACAAAAACAGAAATCTTGGCAAAATGTTCATCTTAACTGCTGCTATTCTTCCAAGTAAAGACAGTTGCAGCTTTTTCCAAGTCTCCATGTCTTTCTGAACCTCTCGCCACAACACCTCATAATTATTTTGAAACAATTTCATATTTGATTCTGCAACCTGAACTCCAAGATATTTTACCTTAGGTACAATTTCAAAACCTGCCCTCCTTTCAAGCTCATGTTTGCGATCTTGTGTCATATTTTTAACTATCATTTTAGTCTTTTTTGAATTCAGTCTAAAACCTGAAACTCTACCATAGTCTTGTATAATGTCCTTCATCAGGATTGTTGATTCCATTGGTTGTGATAGGGTAACAACCAGATCATCTGCAAATGCCTTTATTCTATAATCCTCTTGCCTTATCATTATGCCTTTCAAAATTTTAGAGTCCCGTATTGTATTTAGCAAGACTTCCAATGTTAAAATAAATAAAAGTGGGGACAACGGACATCCCTGTTTTGTTCCTTTTTCAATTTTAAACTCTGTCGTCAGACTTCCATTAATAATAATCTGTGCCTTTTGCTCTTGATAAATTGCTGAAATCGCCTGTATAAATTGGTCCCCAAAGTCCATCTTTTTTAAAGTCTTTAGTAGAAAATTCCAATCCACTCTATCAAAGGCCTTCTCTGCATCCAAAAAAACCAGCACTGCAGGAGTCTGTTTATTCCTATCAAGATATTCCAATAAATCTATTACTTGCCTTACATTGTCCTTCATGTATCTGCCCTCAATAAATCCCGCTTGATCCTCATGAATCACCTTTTGAATTACTGGCATCAACCTGTTGGCTAATACTTTCGCATAGATTTTATAGTCTGTATTCAAAAGAGATATTGGTCTATAATTCTCTGGTTTTTTAGGACCAACTTGTTCTTTTGGTATCAAAGATATATAAGCAGTTGTCCATGATGGGGGTATTTTACCCCCTTGTTGAATATTGCAAAATAAATCTCTAAGTTGTCCCACCATTTCAGCTTGTAAAGTTTTGTAATACACTGCGGTCAAACCATCCGTGCCAGGAGCTTTGGCTGTTTTTAACTGTTTAATTGCTGCTATTATCTCCTCCTCTGTTATAGGATGATTCATTCTTTCCTTTTGTTGATCAGTAATTTTTGTAACTCTCTTATCATTTAAATATTTTTCTATAAGTCCATTCTGCACCTCCTCTTTGGCATATAGTTTGGTATAATAGTCCGCAAAAGCTTCTTTAATTAATTTTTGTTGAGAAATTTCTTTCCCTCCAATATCAATACTATCAATAGTCCGTATACTTTGTTTTTTCCTCAATGTGTAAGCTAACCATCTGCCCGGTTTGTTAGCGTTGCAAAATGTATTATGCTTCGCATATTGTAAATTTGTTGCAACTTGTTCCGCCATAAGCATTTGAAATTGGTCTTTCAAAAGTTTTATAGCACTTCGTATTCTTTCATCTGTTGGGTTTTTAATAAGTAACTGTTCTTTATTCTTTATTTCCGTTTCCAATTCAGATCTTTTCTTTTGTCGGAACAGTCTATGTTTAGAGTTCATGTAGATAAGTACCCCTCTCATATAAGCTTTACTTGCATCCCAAACAATTTCAATTGGGGTACCTTTATTCAAATTTATTTCAAAAAATTCTTTCAAATGCTTTTTAAGTTCTATTGTATTTTTTTCATATCTAAACAAGTTCTCATTTAATCTCCAAGAACGTCTCTCAACCTTATCCATCTCAATTTCTATCCATACAGGGCTATGGTCAGTCAAAGTTCTTGGAAAAATCTTTGTTCTTTTTGTCTTAACAAGTAAATCATTTGACAACAGGATAAAATCAATCCTAGAAAAGGATCTATGTCTATCCGAAAAGAAAGTGTAATCCAATTCTTTTGGGTTATGTATTCTCCAGACATCTTTTAATTCCATATCTTCTTTCATATCAAAAAAAGTCTGTGGTAGTCTAATTCTAGACTTTGCCAGACTCTTTTTATCTAGTTTAGAATCAATTACTCCGTTCCAGTCTCCCATAATTAAAATAGATCTATAGTCCCATTGCAATATTTTAGTATGTAACATCTTATAAAAATAGTCCTGTTGTTGATTGGGAGCATAAATTCCAATCAAAAGAATTTGGCCATTTGCTGTAAACAATTCAATTGCTACAAACCTACCATCTTGATCTGCTTCTATAACTTTAGCTGTTAACTTTTTATTTACATAAATAACCACACCATTCTTTTTCTGCGAAGTTGAAGATATAAAATGTGTTCCTAGTTTTGAGTTTATCAAATATTTTTGATCTTGAGTTGTAATGTGCGTTTCTTGTAGACATATTATATCATTATTAAATTGTTTCAAATATGTAAATAGTTTCTTCCTTTTCTGTGCTGAGTTCAACCCATTGACGTTCCAAGATAAACACTTAAAGGTCATCAGCCTCTTTCTGGAGCACAGAGCAAAATGCTTGAAGATCATCCGAAAGCTTCGATCTCGCTCCTCCCATCGCTCCACTCTCTTGTACAGTACTCTTAACTGCCTTCTTGTCTTGTCTTTCCTGTTGTTGTTGTTGCTTTTGTTTAAGTAGTTTAGATTGAGCTCTAGTTATACGTTGATCTTTAACTTCAGTCAACTGGATCAAATCCAAAATTGGAGAAGAATCAAACAGGGGCTCACTCAGAAAACCTCCTTCTGCACCTTGCACTACTTCTAATTCCTGCTTAGACTGTTCTTGCAATTGCCTCTCTTCACTCTCTTTAATCTCCAAAACTGTGGATGTACGTGGAGATGGTGTTCTTTCCTTAAGAATAGTAGTGTAAAAGTGTTGTGCCTTCTCCACGGTATTCAACCGATATCCTTCTCCCTTATATCTAAAAATTATCCCAGCAGGAGCGTCCCACCGGAAGGGTATCTGTAAATTTCTCAATTCCTTAACAAGAAAACCAAATTCTTTTCTGGCTTTCAACATTTTAGGAGGTAATTCTTTAAAGATTTCAAGTCGTGAACCCCCCACTTGTACAGAAGTATGAAAAGATTTTTGCAGGATATCATTTCTAATTCCTCTATCTGTAAAATATATGACCACATCTCTAGGCAGTTGTCTTTGTCTGGCCACCCAAGAGTTCACTCTATAACTTTTATCTATTTTGTGAAATACCACATCAGGATTAACTTGTAAAATCTTGGCCAAGGCTTCAGAACAAACTTGTCTCAAATCCTGTCTCTCCCCCTCTCGAATTCCCCGAAGCCGTATGGCGAATTCCATCGCCCGGAATTGTATCATAACAATCTCATCTTCAATTCTCTGCATTTTATTGTCAACTTCATCAATTTTGTAATCATTGTCTTTCATCTTGACATTAACTTCTGATTTAAATTCTTCAACTTTAAAATCAACTTTCCCAATAAATTCTGCCAGGCCAGACACCACTTCTGAAATTTTTTTGGTCACCTTATTTTGATTCTGTTTCACCATATCTTTAACTTCATTAATTTCCTGCATAAATTCCTGATGTGATTTTTGAAGTTTATCATCTATCTCCTGTTGACATTTTAAAAATTTATCATCCAGAGTTTTAGAAATAAATTGTTTTAAATCTCCCACATCAAATTCTTTTTTCTGGGTCTGTAACTGCTGTGCAGAGGGAGGCTGCGTTTCTTGTTTATGTGTGGGGGACCCCCCCCCCCTGCTGCCTTCCCTTCCTGCTTCTTTGAAGCCATCTTGCCACGTAGTCTGGATTTTCTAAAAGGGGAAGTTCCTTTTCCTTTCCCTCCTGCACAAAGACTTCTAAAAAAGTCCCCCAGATTTAATCAGTTAAAAGCTAAAGTAAAACAAAGTCCAGTATTAAAAAGGGAGAAATTTTCCACTTGCTTCTCTTCTCTTATAGCAAACAAAGTAACTTTGCAACAACTTGGAAACTTGTAACACAAAATAACTTCACCAATCCACATTCATTGGCTCATTAACTTTGAGGCTAAGCGCCATGTTTTTTTTTTTTTTTCAAAGCACTTTCACTCACTCAAATTTGTCTCGGTTTGAAAAGTCAACAAAGCGCTAATACTTGCGTTTCCAAGTTTCAGGGTTCAGATAGGTTCGCTGTTTGTTAAAGCTGATTCTTTTCAAATTACGTTTCCTGCGGCCGGCTTGTTTTGCGAAGGCAAAATCGTCCCACGTCGCCCGGAGTTTCCGCGGGGTGGAAGGGAGCCACACCCGTTCTCTCCCCAGAAACGATTCCCTGGGGGACAACGGGGGCTCAACCTGTTCCCTGCGGTCTCTACTTCTTCAATCCTCAGGATTTTGAAGCTTTCAAGCCGCTTCTAAGTAACGAAGCGGCTCTACGGGCGACGGGCTGGCGGAGCTCCGAAAGGCACCGCCGTCGCCGAAGGCAGAGAAACCGGAAGTCAAATCAATATATTTTTGTAATTGTTGTCATTTCTGATGAGATAGACATCCACTCAAACATTTCAGCAGAACCTTTCAGTAAACCTTTCCCACCTGGACTACTGCAATGCTCTCTACATGGGGCTCCCCCTGGGGTGCACCCGGAGGCTCCAGCTGGTCCAGAACGCGGCCGCGCGGGGGATTATGGGGGCGACGAGGCTCTCCCATGTGACACCTCTCCTGCGCGAGCTGCACTGGCTCCCGGTGGTCTTCCGGGTGCGCTTCAAGGTGTTGGTGACCACCTTTAAAGTGCTCCATGGCTTAGGGCCGGGGTACTTACGAGACCGCCTTCTGCCACCAATAGCCTCCCACCGGCCAGTACGCTCGGACAGAGTGGGCCTCCTCAGGGTGCCGTCCGCCAGACAATGTTGGCTGGCGACCCCCAGGGGGAGAGCCTTCTCTGTGACGGCGCCCACCCTCTGGAACAACCTCCCCCCAGAGTTACGTACAATAACAGACCTCTGGATTTTTCATCGGGCCCCCAAAACCTATTTATTTCAACTAGCTGGGCTGGCTTGAGTTAAATTTTAAATTGATTTTAAATTGGGTTGTTTTAATTCACGGCCAAAATATTTAATTATTTTAATACTGTTTTTAAATTTTATATGCTCTGTTTTTTACTTTGGCTGTTCACCGCCCTGAGTCCTATTTGGAGAAGGGCGGTATAGAAATGGAAACAAACAAACAAACAAACAAACAAACAAATAAATAAACTACCTTTCCTAATCCTCAGTAATTGCTTGTAGGATAGATTTAGGACAGAATTTATGAACGCTCTAACATCCAATTGGGAAAACCTACTTCTAATCTTTTCCTGAGGAAGTGGGGCTTGCGGTCCAAGCTTTAAATTTTATTATTCAGAATATGTTCCTTCCGTCAGGACTATTAAAGTCTGAGGAAATTGACCTGTCAGAGAAAGAGGTAATTCATCTATCTATGTCTCTTTGTGGAGCAGGAGGGAGGAAAACTGTCTGAATGAACAGATTTGAAGTACAAAGCAGAGAGGTTAAGGCACGGATAATATGCACACAAACAAGCATTCCTGGGTAACAGATCTGTCAGTCTTGTGTGAGTTCCATTATAAAGTGAGGGAGAAAACAGGCAGGAATCTCAAACTAAAAGCCACATTACTCATGGAGGTGCACAATGAATGGATAGCTGGAACTGAATGAATCCTTGTCTCTGGCTAATCAGGATCATGATAAATGAATGATGATTTGCTCTTTATGATGGCCCATAAATTGCACAGTGAGTTCTTTCACTACTCCCTTTGTGGGTAGGTCAACAGTAGAAAGTCATATGATTTATGTGGGAGGGATAATATGCATGGCAGTTGCTCAAGAAATCCTTAGACAAAAACGTTTGATTTCAGATGCTGCTCACTGTGAACCTTGCCCAGAAGACCAATTTCCCAACAAGGACAAGGACCAATGCATTGCCAAGAAGATCCACTTCCTTTCCTATCAGGACACCCTGGGATACATTTTAGTTTTTCTTGCTCTCTTTTTCTCTCTGATCACTTCTGCAGTCCTGGTGATTTTCTATAAACATCATGACACACCAATAGTCAAGGCCAACAACCGAGATCTCACTTACATTCTCCTGGTCTCCCTCCTGCTCTGCTTCCTCTGTTCCTTCCTCTTCATTGGTCGACCTGGGAAGGTCACCTGTCTCTTCCAACAATCTGCCTTTGCCATTCTCTTTTCCCTTGCAGTTTCCTCTGTCTTGGCAAAAACTGTCATGGTAGTTCTTGCCTTCATGGCTACCAAACCAGGGAACAAGACAAGGAAACTCTTAGGAAAACCACTGACCAACTCCATTGTCCTAGCCTGTCCCTTGATCCAAGCCTTTCTTTGTGCCACCTGGCTGGGAACCTCTCCTCCATTTCTTAACCTGGACTTCCACTCCTTGTTTGGAGAGATCATCTTGGAATGTAAGCAAGGCTCAACTTTAATGTTTTATGGTGTCCTTTCTTACCTAGGACTTTTGGCCCTAGTCAGTTTCACAGTGGCATTTCTAGCTAGGAAACTGCCTGATAGTTTTAATGAAGCCAAGTTCATTACTTTTAGCATGCTGGTCTTTTGCAGTGTTTGGATCTCCTTCCTCCCTACCTATCTGAGCACCAAAGGGAAGTCCATGGTGGCTGTGGAGATTTTCTCAATTTTGGCCTCTGGAGCTGCTCTCTTGGCTTGTATCTTTTTCCCCAAATGCTACATTATTCTGCTGAGGCCCGATCTGAATTGTAGAGAAAATATAGTAAGAAACAAAAATGTCTAACTCATGCAAGGAGTTGCCTCATTTATATTTTTCTTTGTGGCATGTTTAGAATATGATGTCATCAAAGAGTAATTTCTCCATTAAAAAATTCCTTATCAAATGCTGCAACTGGTTAGAATTTACCTGTGGTCAACAGCAATCACCCAGCCTTTTGTTTATCATGTCTTCAAAATATCCTCGTGTTATCCAGTGCCTGATGTTGATGGAAAACTAGTTATTAAAGATGTATTCATTATTTCAAGGAGGACATTTTCTCATTCCATTCTTTTTAATTTAATTATGTTTTAAAATAGTCTTTTAAAGAGTTGTTATCAGAGCTTTTAGGCCTATATGGTTGTTTCCTTAGATTCCTGAGGCTTTATAGAGTTCTCTACCAGTATTCAGTTATTTTTTAATAACATCTCCCTTTCCATAAAATGGTCTCTCATGTGGGAAATTGAAAGAGTGGAGGAATGTGTGCAAATTGTCCCATAAAATAGCAAACTCAAATTCTCTGATTTTCAATAAGCTTTATCAAAATTTCTATGGCAACCTAACTGACATACTTTTTTTATTAAGACAATATTTCTCTGTTGAAGATAATAACAATAGAAGAGTGGCAACATAATTGATAGTTTGTTAATTATGAATAGGTAGGCTTACATCATCTTATGCATAAATCATTTTCTCCTTCTTTCTCAAATGTATAATATGAGTGCAATCTTTGCTCTTCAAGAGTTCCTCCCACTATTCTCTGGAGAAAATGTATCCTGGGCATACCCTTAACAAGCAATTCTGCTCTGAGACTTGATTATTGGTTTTTGGTCCTGCATTTGAAGCCTGAAGGCTTAAGCAGTTGTAATAGCTGCATAAACATGACAGATTGTGCTTGTTTAGCAACAATGATGAAATAGTAACTTTGCAACCCAACACACTGATGGAAATGGGACAATTGGCTGAAGTCACCTTGCCCCGGCCACCTCACCCAGCCTCCCCATTTCAGGTAACCAACCATGGCCACCCCTCCCCATCAGTCCCTCGCTGCTATCCCCTCCCTATTAGCCCCCCAACTGATTCTCCCCAGCCACTCTCCCCCACTGCCTCACCCTGGGTGATACATTGTAGTACAAATTGCCCTGGCAGATTTGCAACATCGGACAATTAGCCCTGTGTGTCTCAACTGTTCCCAGAAAAAAACCATTCTCAGAAGGTCCTTCCCACTGCACCAACCTCCTCTTCCTCTATTGATTCCTGGAATTGGGGCCCATTCCCCATTTTTTTCATTGCCCCCCACATGAGAATCACTCTCAGCAAAGAGGGATCGGGGCCATGTGGGTTGCAGACAGGCTCTAGGTCAGATCTGCCATCAAGGATGAGAGGAGGGAGATAGGGAAGGCGGGAATGATAGGAAGCAGAAGAGGCACCCAGAGACAATGACTGAACGATCCAAGGACAGAGGCATGGGAACAGAATGCAAAGGGCCACCAAACAGGCTCCAAACTTTAGAAACCAAAACAGCTCATTTTAACCTCATTGGACACTAACAAGATGACATATGGGGAAGGTCCTGGGAGAAGGGAAAATCACATGGTTTATGCGGGAATCTTCAGATCTGGCTTTGCTTACACTGCAACCACTTGACTTTTAGTAAAAATATACCCAACTCTACAGATAGAGTCAAGGATTTTTCTTTCCTAAATGTCTAAGCTGGGACAGGCCTGACATTCTGTCCACCAGCAAGGCCAACAAAGGCATTATGCAACCGGTGGTCCCAACTGGAGAGCCATAGATGATGCTTCCTAAATTAGAGGCTCTGTCACTCCAGGAGAGATTGATTTTTTTTCCCTCCCAGATAATTATACAGAGAACACAGTCCTGCCCTGCATTGACAGCAGCCTACATCTTATGTGCCTCTCTTTGCAAACTGGACACCCCTGGCCATAGAATTGGTCACCAAACTGAAGTACTGGATTGGCTGCTGCATGGTGGGGGCAGAGCTGTCTGGCCTACATGCTCATTTTATGCACTTCCACCAAAGTTGAGCAGCTCACAGGGAGTCAAAAGGCCATCATGATCACTCCTGCCATGGCCTGGCTGGGTTGTCTACTTTGCAAAGGGGGTTGCATGAACCATAGCAGCTAGGGAGGGGTGAATGCCATGGGTCAGCTGGTGTGAGGGGGCTGGGATGAAGTGGATGTAGCCAATTGTCCTAGACTACACATTGACAATGTTCACAGGTCTATAAAGCATAAAAAATGATGTAGTTCCATAAGTGATGGGACAGATTCACTTAGCAAGCACTTCCAGCATGATTTTGGTAGCAGCCACCAGTGGCCTCATTCAGTTGTGGTCTCTTGGAATATGGTGGCCGCTTCTGTCATTGCACCATGTGGCCTTGTGACAAAGTGATTCTTTCTGATTCCCTCTGGCTGTTTGTGCAGCATTGCAGAAAACTCTGGAGCTCCAGCGAAGGTGAAGTTTCAGGTGGGGGTCAACAATGGTGATTTCATTTATTTATTTTATTTTCCGAGTGCAGAACATCTTACAATAAAAGGAGAAAATGTGCTATTTAAAATTGGCCTATTGATCTAAATAAACCAAAAACCAAAAACTATACAATCAATATAAAAATTAAACACAGAAGGAATTTAAAAACTGTATGTGACATTATACAGGCCATCCTCGTTCAAAGTTACAAAGGCACTGAAAAAAGTGACTTATGACCGTTTTTCACACTTATGACCATTGCAGCATTCCCATGGGCATGTGGTCAAATTTTGGGCCCTTGGCAACTGGCTCATATTTATGACGGTTGCAGTGTCCCAGGGTCCTCTTTTCTGACCTTCCAACAAGCCAGGTCAATGGGGAAGCCAGATTCATTTAACAACCATGTCATTAACAGGGGGGCATGGATCTAGTTCACAGGTGGTCACAACTACATCCCATGGACTCTGTCGACATCCTTGGGATCAGCCGGATCAAACTGTTCCTAAATTACTGCAAAAGTCCTTTCCCCAGCCTTCTCCATAGGATCCACACCATGCTTGGCCTCCAACTGGGAAGAGATCCAAGCAATTTTATCAACCAGAATTCCTCTGTGAGTGTGAGAAAAAAAAATTCCCTCACAGTTGCTGTGCCTATTAATGGCCTTTGGCTTAGATAATTGAATAGGCCAATCAGAGTGCAGCTCCTGATTTTGAATCTCCGGGGCTTTTCCTATGCCTTCCCTAACTGTCACTAACTGTCACTAACTGTCAGCATATAAGGAGCTGCTTGCCAGCAGGCTAACCCAGTTCGGGATCAGAGGCAGAGCTGAAGTCACCAAAGCCTCTCCCTTCTGAGGAAGAAAGGCCCAAACTCCAATCGTGCAGGGCGATTGGAGAAAGAGCTGACAAGATACTTAAGGAAGAGACTGACAACGGATATTCTGTTGAATAGGCTTTGTTTATTTTCGTAAATAAAACAGTTTAGTTTAAAAATCTTTGTGAGGCTCATTTATTTCATAGATTGTAAACATATAAAGTTACGGTCCACCATCTTTATAACATCCTGTGAGGCCTGAAGGAAAACCTACACATGACCCTTACCCAGAAGGTTCCAGATCATCTTTAAAAAGGCCACGGGTGTCACTCAGTGTTATAAGAAATGCAAAAAGAATGGAGAAATATTGACATTTTGAGGCTTGTAGTGCCATGAGGTGGGCCTTAATAGAAGCTCTAGCTCAGATATGTCAAACACAAGGCCCCTCCCACCCCAGTCCACACACAGGAGGGGACGAGTGCACAGGGTCCAGCAGTGTCTGGCAGTAGTCACAGCCCATGCTGGGCAGGTGGGTCCAAGCACTGGGACTGCTAGGCCGGCCCTCCAAGCAAAAGGGGGAGGCAGAGCCATGGGGGGGCAGCACGTGATCAGGCCTGCTGAATGCACCAGGTGGCTGCCCACTCATTCACCCACTCTGTCCCACCATTTGTTTTCTCTTGCCCACGGCCATCCCAGCTGGAACAGGGCAGGCAGCTGCGTGGCCCCCTTGCAGAACAAACCTCATGCCTTCCCCCCAGGCATCTGCTTCCACCTGCTCCTGTTGCTGTCCAAACCTCTTCCTCCAGCTCCACCAGACAAGTGGGATGAGACTCCCACCCACCTCCCCACCTGGAATGGCCCCAGTATATGGGAAGGGCAGGAAGACAATCCCCAAGAGGCAGCCAGGACTCCCCTCCCTACTCTGCCTTGCCTGAGCCCAGCCCCAGAGCTGACTTACATGCCCTACACCAGCGTACTTTGGAACCCCTCAGCCATGCCACACGGCCTCACCCCCTGCCTCGCCTTCAAGCAGTGGCACCAGCAGTAGCAGAGCCCTCCAGCAGGAGCCCCACTGTCCCTCAGCCCCTCTTCCCAATCCAGGAAGCCCAGACTGGGCAAGGAGAGTGAGCCTGGAGCAGGAGGCAAGTGAGCCCAGGCAGCCCCTCAGGGAAGTAGGGCACGGCTGTGGAGTCCTGGTGCCCTGGGAGCTCAAAGGTCAGATGACTCATGCTGCCATCTGTACCCCTCACATAGCCCAAGAGGGTCAGTGAGTCTCCTCTGGTGGATCAGCCTGGTCCCACCCCCCAACATGAGGGACATCTAGCTCGCCATGTCCACCCTGTCCACACCCACCCATCCACCCACAACCACACAGCCATGCCACTCCCAGCTCCCCTAAGGGCAACAACAATCCTGGCCCTCAGTGAAATGGAGTTTGACACCCCTGCTCCAGGTCATGTTCAATCAGCTTCATCTGTCATGTTCCTTCAGCAGAGCTCTGGATGTCTCTTGACCCTTTTCAGCTCCCTCAATTGAATCCTGGGGCCTGTTGGGAATAATGGACCAAGAGAGGTTGCATGCAAGTGATTTTATACATGGCCTCAGTAGCTGTCTTATTCCAGGTAGTGGCCAAGGCCTCAGAGGGATCACACAGCAGAGCCTGGGGTATAATCCTCAGTTCCCTTTGGAACCCCATCAGTCACTAAGAATGGACTGGTCAAAGAGATCCAGCCTCCCTGCAGAGAGGGGCAGCAAAATAGAATCTCAAATTCATGATCTGGCCAGGACAAAGGGGACAAGGATAGCTCCTCCTCAGATCCCATTGGAAGTGGTCTGTTTTGAGTTGAGCCATGAATGATGGTGGCCATGTTGAAGTGCCTCTAAGACCTGCCCTGGGGATGGCAAATGGACATCTCTCAAGACCATAAGTCTGAGGAACCCCACAGTCAACTGAGAAATGCCCTACAGAGGCTCAGACATGGAGGTTGCTGTGCAGCAAGAAGGCTGGTACAGTAGTATTGATTCCAACTGGTCCTGTGAAGGAATCTTCCAAAAAGAATTTCAGACATGGAAATTTGGGGAGCAGCACCCCAAAAGACCAAAAGAGACACCCGGATGACAATTCCTACCCTAGGCATACAGCAACAGAAATTTACAAATCCTTTACAGATTTAAATAAAATGGTTTTGAAATATGTTTGGCAGGGAAAGAAGGCAAGGATAAAACTTAAACTGTTACAAGATGCTAAGATGAGGGGTGGTTTTGGATTACCGGATTTTGAATTATACTATCAAGCGGTTTGTTTAATGTGGATTAAAAAATGGGTGATATTGAAAAATACTAGATTATTAAATTTGGAGGGACATGATTTGCTGATGGGATGGCATGCTTTCTTATGGTATAAAGGAAGTAAAATTCAGGAGGATTTTAGAAGGCACCAGATACGTGAAGCTTTGTTTTTGACATGGGAGAAGATTAAAAAGTACCATTATCTGAAGATTCCAGTCTGGGTATCTACAATTGAAGCTTTTTCTTATCCAGTGGTATTTGAAGGGGAACAAATTGTTAGATATAATGAATTATTGGATGAAAAGGGTGAACTTAAATTGAAACAAAACTTAGAAGATCAGGGAATTAAGATAGATTGGTTTTCATACATGCAAATACTTTCCAGATATCGAGAAGACTTTAAGCAAGAAGGTATTTATAGTGTTTTGACTGGTTTAGACAAGATATTAATGGGTTCAGATGACCATATAATTAAAAAGCTATATGGATATTTACTTGAAGCAAAACTGGAAGAAGAACAAGTTAAAGAATCAATGATAGCATGGGGAAAAATTTTTGGTTATAGTATTGAATTAGAGAAATGGCAAAAATTGTGGTCACTTAATTATGAAATGACAATGTCAACAGCATATAAAGAGAATTTGTATAAGATGTTTTACAGGTGGCATCTACCCCCGACGAGAATAGCCAGGATGTTTAAGAATAAATCGGAGAAATGTTGGAAGTGTCATCAAACTCCAGGATCGTATTACCATATGTGGTGGACATGCGTGGAAGCAAGAAGATTTTGGACTAAAATACATACATGGTTAGAAAAAATGACAAAGAGACATATTGACTTTAAACCAGAAATATTTTTACTAGGAATTTTACCAGAGACATTTAATAAAGAATTACAATACTTAATTGTGAACATTTTAACAGCGGCCAGAATTGTATTTGCCAAAAACTGGAAAGGAGAGAAGATAATTACCGATGAAGAAATTATTATGAAAATATTGGACTGTGCTGAAATGAGTAGATTGACATTTGAAATAAGAGAACAGGAAGATAAACAATACTATTTGATATGGGAGATATTTTATCAATAGTTTGATAAAAAAGTATGGAGATGAGATAGCATATATGAAATGTTTAAATATGTATTTGTAGTTTAAATAAAGAATAATTGTTATATGAGGAGATTTGTAGAATTGTAAGCACGAAATGATTTTAACCAATTGAGATGCTGTCTATAATCGTTTGTAAGGATGATATTTTTATGTTATTGTTGTTGTGTTTTATTTTTTTATTTTTTTTATTTAATTTTTAATCTAAAATAAAACTTTTTCAAAAAAATTTTTTTTTACAAATCTTGCCCCCAAAAATGCAGTTAATATCCTGAGATTCTTCCTCAAATTCCATTTATGCCTTGTGCCACTATTCTCAAGTAGCACTCCTATTATCTTCTCTGCAGGGGTCACTTTCATGTAGGTCAACAACCCAACTTCTCCATGACTCCATCTGCTCTGTGAATTACAAGAGACACAAAGATGTTTTCCATTCTCTTGCATGAAGAGAAGCTGTTGCTAAGGGGACAGGACAATGGCTCTTCCCTGCAATTATCCGAAGAACAGTCATTCTTCATTTATCCCCTGTGGATTTCCAGACACAAAGGATAAAACCTGCTTTTAAAAATATCTCTGAATTCACCAGCTGGGGGGCAGAACGTGTCACGTTAGCCTGCCTTGCAAAGAGCTCACTCCTGGGTTTGAAGAGACTGACATGCCTTTGTTTCCTCTTTGGTCACAGCCCAAACATAGGTAAGAGGAAGCATTGTTGACATAAATTTGTCCTAGTGCCATCCAGGAGGCACAGGTGGTGTCTGATCTGTTAAAGGTCCAGTGAGATTTCAGGAGCAACCTTCAAATCAGTTTCTGCATAAACCTTGATTTCTGTTCGAGGAGGGAAGGAGACGAGACTGACAGTCATGCTACTGCTGTTGCTGATGCTTTTCTGGCTCCTGGCTCCAACTACAGCAAAGAGTCTGAAAACCATCTGTGTGTTCAGGGGTTATATCGACTTAAAGGAAAGTTACTATAGGCCTGGTGATCTCATTATTGGTGGGAATTTGCCCTTAGGAACCATTGTAACATCTGTTGTCCCTGCCTTTGATACAATGAATTTTCCTATTAAAAGTGGGTAAGTTTCAACTGGAGGGGAAATATGCAGATAATTGTTTTCTTTGCTTTAAATTCAGGGAGTTTTATCAGAAATACTTCTAGAGTCTGTACTGTCCTGGTGCAGTGCACATTTTATGCTTTTCTCAATAAAATAGCAAGCTGTTGAAATATGCTAGAATTCTCAATCTCTTCATCAAGAAGATGATAAACAACAAAAATGAAGAGGGAAGCTGTGCTGGCCTAGTGAAGAAGTTGAATTATAATATTAATCTGACCAATAACTTCAGGTAGAAAATTCAAATAAAAGCTCAGCACTCTTCAAGTGTCCAGGATACAAAAATGCCTCTCAGTGTTGGAATCAGCATTGCTCATGAACAATGGCCTTCAGGAAACCTATGAGGTGACCCACACTGTAGTCCTGTGCTCAGCAATCCTTACCCCACCTGAAGAAGCTGCTCCAAGAGAGACCTTAAATAATTACATTGAAATGGGAGCAGTTGTAAAGGATTTCAGCTACCGAAGCAAAGTGAATATGGCAGGGATGATAGAGAGTATAAAACAGTCCATGATATTGATGGAAAGGCTTGTCTCATTTCTCCCAAAGTCATCCAAGTTTAGCCAAGGGAAATCCTTTGAAAAAAACCCAAACCCAGTAAAATTTGGGAGTTTCTGCTCCCAAATTTTCCCCCAAACAGTGAAGCAAATTCTAAAGCCATGCACAAGCTTTCCTGTAATGTTCTCCAATGTTTTTCTCACTACAGCCTCATCCTCGGTAACTACCAGCAGTTCCTTGCATTGATGTTTGCTGTCTCCCAGGTCAATAAGGATTTTCTTCTGCTCCCCAACATCACCCTTGGCTTCCACATCTATGGCCATTTCCAGAGGGAGAGGTCTATTTCCTTAAACAGCCTCTCCATGCTCTCCTCACGAGGCCAAGTGGTTCCAGGGTACAAATGTGACCTGCAGGACACTCTGTTCTCCGTCATTGGTGGTCTCAGTGCCAAATCCTCGAGGCAGATGGCCTCCATCTTCAGCATCTTTAAGGTCCCACAGGTAAGGGAGCTCTCTTGGATACAGTATGGAGTAGACAAACTCTCAACTTTCCAATCCCCATCTATGTGAACACCGAAACAATCAAAGCAGGTTCACGAGTATGCTCCATACAATGTCGGCACTGAGAGCAATCACCTCAGCACAATTTAAACAAGCTGCACCGCCCACACCCCACCCTTGTAATGCGTCTCAGCTGTTTGGCAGCCACTTCCTTCTCACTCTAACCAGGATATGGGATCATGACACTCCCAAAGCTACAATGATGTTGATTCGTCGGCCACATATCCCCTCATCTCGCACCTGTTCAACCATCACCAGTAGTCCATTAGTGCCTCCACCACAACCGAAACCTAGCCACCCAGTGCACATCCCCTCCTGGAATCATTGCAGGAGCATTGTGTGTGTGAACGTTCTTGTGGCAAGCCATGGCTGGGCTCGACACAAACACCAGAAGCATACTCAGAAGCGACAGAGGGAGATTTTTCTGGGAGGGGGCATATAACGAACACTTGACATCAAAAAGTGTTGCTGGGAGATCTTCCTAAAAAGGGGAGGAGATTAATCTTGCCACTCAAAATGAGACAACCTGACTGCTGGGGCCACAAACCACACAATGGTGACCCCTAAAGTCAAATATCTAACTTTGTTTTTGAAAAAAGAATCTCTTTTTCTCCAGCTCGGTGTTGGCTTTGAGTTTTCTCAGGGGGAGAGAAGACTGTATCCTTCCTTCATCCGGATTAATCCCAAGGAATCTCCTCAGTATGTGGGTTTAGTGCAGCTGTTCCTGTATTTCCAGTGGAACTGGGTTGGTCTTATGGCCCCTGAAGATGACAGAGGAGAACATTTCATCTCAACTCTGACGCCAATGCTCCAGGAGAAGGAGATCTGCCTGGCGTTCACTGAAAGGTTGAAATTAGATAGTATTCGGATTATAATGAAAAAATTACTTCTCAATTTACAGACTTGGTGAAAAACTGAAGTGATTATTCTGTTTGGAGACTTTGATTGCAGTACCGGTGTACAGGCATTTTTGTCTGTCCAGGAAAAATTGAGCAAGACAACATTTCAGAATGTTTGGATCTTAACCTCCCATTGGAAACTGAGTGTGGAGGAATCTGAAGAGACCTTGCTGTTTCTAAAGTCTTTCCATGGAGTCTTGCATTTCAGGGACAACACCGGGGATGTCTCAGAATTCAATCATTTCCTCCTGTCTTTAGACCCCTTGAGCCCACAAGGGGATGTATTTCTCTCTCCATGGTGGGAAATAGTCCTTGGCTGCAAGATTCACCAACCAGGCAAGATCCTTCCAAAGGGGAAAAAACAATGTACAGGAAAGGAGAATCTGCAGAATCTGCCAAATTACACTTTTGAAACCAGCATGACAGGTGAAAGTTACAATATCTACAATGCCATTTTTGCTGTGGCACACACTTTACATACAATGTTTGCATCCAGAGCCCAAGTGACCATGATGAAGCTTGGAAAGAGGATCTCAATTGTCCAATCATGGCAGGTAATTTCTGTGGCTTCCTTAGAAAGGAAAACATATTAAAAGCAATTATTAGAAAGAGATGAAATAAGAATAATGTTTTGTTGGAAGAGTTTGGGGGTGGGGGGAGAAGAAATATAAACCAAATAAGCTGTCCATAAGATCCATAGAAGAAAGACCTTCATAAAGTCCTGAGAGGCTTCAATGTTTGCCAGAGTTTCAGGAGGTAACCATGACAGGGAGTAGATGTCAGCTGAGAGCAAAAGAACAATCTGGCTGTGTTTGAGAAAGAAGCTTCCAGAAGTCAGTAGAAGTCCTACTTGAGACAGTTGCATAACAACCTCCGTTTCCCTCAGCATATAACCCAAATCCAACTTGTAGAAAGACACTCAATTCCTTTTACCCTTGGTTTATGTTTCTATCAGTTAACATCCTGTTTGACCCCACCCAATTTGTCCAGTTTTACATTTATCGTACTGCTCAGGTTGTAGTGTGAATGCAGCAAATCTTGGTTCACCTGAGCACATAAAGCAGGACTCAAAATAGTCTTAATGAGCTGTTTGTCTCAAACACATCAGACTTTTCTGCATTAATGGATAGACATTGAACTTCTCTGGACAGCGAAGAGAAAAAACAGGGCAAGCCCTTCCTTTTCCTTGATGTCCATTTCATCAGACATCGTTCTTGCTCTGTTCAATTCTCAGACAGAGAAAATCAGAGGAATTGTACTCTGTTCTCATACAAATTATTTCATTGTTGCTAAAGTGAAGTTATTGGTTACAAGACCCCAGGACAAAGTACATATTTAAAACTACATGTAATCAAGTATTACAGGAGGAAAACCATATACGACCTCATAGACAACCCTCACTCTGTCAAGGACCTTGGAGTACTCATCTCAAATGATCTAAGCACCAGAGCTCACTGTAACAACATTGCCAAAAAGGCATTAAGAGTTGTTAATCTAATCTTGCAAAGCTTCATTTCTGGTAATGTTATACTGCAATCTAGGGCATACAAAACCTTTGCTAGACCAATTCTTCAATACAGCTCATCTGCCTGGACTCCGCACTTTATTTCAGACATTAATACAATTGAGCGAGTCCAGAGATATTTCACGAGAAGAGTACTCCACTCCTCTGCTCACAACAGAATACCTTATGCTACCAGGCTCGAAATCTTGGGATTAGACAATTTAGAACTACGCCGCCTTCAGTCTGACCTAAGTGTAGTATACAAAATTATCTGCTACAATGTCCTACCTGTCAATGACTACTTCAGCTTCAACCACAATAATACACGAGCACACAATAGATACAAACTCAAGGTAAACCACTCCAAACTCAATTGCAGAAAATACGACTTCAGCAACAGAGTGCTCAATGCCTGGAATGCCTGGTGGTCCTGAAAGAGCTTCCTCCTAAAATGTTAAGAGACAGAAAGCAGTTTGGTTTTTTGGTGAATGAACTAAGAAACCAGCAGCTCCAGTATAGATGGGATGTCCCATTTGGGATAATAGTGACATACGCTGGGCAAAGACATCGCTTAAACACAGTTGGAAAGGCAAAAGATTTTTATGTCAATGTTTTAAAGGCTGGAAGGCCACCCTCAGCAGGGGGTGCTAGAAAGCAATTGGAAATGACACAACAAGAGAAAGATGGAGGGCAACCACAAACTTACGCTCAAGCACTAGCTGGAGGAGCCAATTTGGAAGAAGATTTACTGTTGAGTGGGGGTCCACCACCAACCCTTGAGTCATTAACGATGATACAGCTGCCAAAAGATCAACGATTGACAAGAGCTACTTACAAACAACATCTGGCACAACAGCCTCAAGATTCAACCCAACAAGTCCAAAAAACACAAGCAGTGGGAGGAGCTAGGCCAAAGTCTAAAATGGCGGAGGAGGTTCAGCTGATGCTCTCAAAGCTTGGAGCGCCCAGAGATGGCAAATAAATTTTTATCTTGGAATGTCAACGGTTTAAATTCTCCACAAAAAAGAAAGAAAATATTTCACTATTTGAAGCAATTTCAGAACGATGTCATTTGTTTGCAAGAAACGCATATTAAATCCTCAGATCAAAAGTATTTGATAAATTCGAAATTAGGTACACATTTTGTGGCATCAGCACCAGAAAAGAAAAATGGCCTAGTTATATACGTTAAAAGAGGCTTAGTGGCCAATTTAATTGAGGCTGACACTCAAGGTAGATATATTGCAATCGAATTAACAACACAGAATGGGAAGCTGCTTGTAATTGGAGTATACGCACCTAATCAACAACAAGATAAATTTTATAAACTTTTACATACTAAAATATTACAATGGGATTATAGATCTTTACTTCTAATGGGTGATTGGAATGGGGTAATAAATACTCAGAAAGATAAAAAAAAGTCTTTCCAAGATATCCATGCGTGCTAAGTTGCCTAAATCTTTTTTTGATATTTTGGAGGATATGGAGCTCAGAGACATTTGGAGAGAGAGTGATTTTACTTTTTTTTCAGATAGGCATCAATCTTTTTCTAGGATTGATTTTATATTAACTACAAATGATCTTTTTTCTAGGGTGAAGAATACGAAGATATGTCTAAGAACTTTAACTGATCACAGCCCGGTTTGGGTGGAACTAGAGCAGGAAAGAGGGGAAAGGAGGTCTTGGAGGTCAAATGAGAATTTATTTAGATATGAAGATAACGTGTGTGAGCTTAAAAAAACAAATGAAAGAATTTTTTGTTAACAATATGAATAAAGGAACCTCGATGGAGATGGTATGGGATGCAAGTAAGGCATATATGAGAGGAACATTAATTTTCTTGAATAATAAATATAGACTAAAACAACAAAACAGATGGAAAGAGATAGAGGAGGAAATTAAAAGGAAAGAACAATTGCTTATAATTAACCCGGGAGATAAAAAGGCAAAAGATATGATTAATATTTTAAGAGAGCAATTTAATATGTTAATGGCTGCGCAAGTAGCAACCAGCATACAATATGCCAGACATAATACATTTTGTAATGCTAATAAACCTGGGAGATGGTTGGTTTACACGATGAGGAAAAAACAAAAATCACATGTTATAGACAAGATAGAATTTAGAGGTAAAGAGATTTATCAACAGAATTTAATAAAAAAGGCTTTTTTGGAGTTCTATACAAAGTTATATGCTAAAGATGTAATTCAAGATGTTGATATTGATAGATATTTAAAGATGGAGATTCCTGAATTAACGCTGGAACAGAGAGAGAGATTGAATCAGCCAATAACTTCCGAGGAAATTGTTGGGGCAATTAAACAATTAAAAATAGGTAAGGCTCCAGGAACAGATGGACTAACAGCTGTCTATTATAAACATTTACAATCTGAAATGTTAGAACCACTCAAAATTTTATTTAATAAAATACAAGTAGGAGGAGGAGTACCACCTTCTTGGAAAACAGCCTTTGTCTCACTAATTCCAAAGGAGGACCAAAATTCCATTAAACCTGAGAATTTCAGGCCAATTTCACTTCTGAATACTGATTATAAGATTTTTGCTAAAATATTAGCTAATAGATTAATGCCAGTTATGCAACAAATAATTCACAATGATCAATCAGGGTTTATAAAAGGGAGACAAATGAGATATAATGTTAGACAAATTGTAAATTTACTGGAATATTTGGAAAAAAATAATCAAGTCCCTGCAGCGTTTATATTTTTGGATGCAGAGAAGGCATTTGATCGTTTGAACTGGCAGTTTTTGTTTAAAATAATAGAGAAAATGCACTTTGGGGAATATTTCACACAATCAATTAGAGCGATATATCAGCAGCAAACAGCACAAATTATAGTTAATGGAGGTTTAACAGAGGCTTTTAAAATTGAGAAAGGAACAAGGCAGGGGTGTCCTCTGTCCCCACTACTATTTATTTTGACTTTGGAGGTACTATTGAATAAGATACGTGATTCAGAAAAATTGAAGGGTATTGTAATTAGACAACAAGATTATAGATTAAGAGCATTTGCAGATGACTTGGTTATTACCTTATCCCAACCTATAGAGTCGGCTCCATATATATTGGATATAATTGATCAATACGGGGAAGTATCAGGATTTAAAGTTAACTCACATAAGACAAAGATGATAGTTAAAAATATGACTATACTTGAAAGAGATAAACTAGCAAGATTAACAGATTTTGAAATAGTTAAAAAGGTTAAATATCTAGGGGTATACATAGCAGCTTCAAATACAAAATTATACAAAAACAATTATGAGGTTCTTTGGCAGAAGGTACAGAAGGATATGGAAAATTGGAAAAAATTACAGTTGTCTTTATTGGGAAGAATTGCAGCAATTAAAATGAATTTCTTACCTAGATTTTTATTTTTGTTCCAAATGATACCTGTGCTTAAGAAAGATGAAAATCTAAGAGAATGGCAGAAAGGTGTTAATACTTTTACTTGGGCTGGGAAAAAACCCAGAATAAAAATGAAAATTATACAAGATACACGTGAAAGAGGGGGTCTCAAAATGCCTAATTTAAGATTATATTATGAAGCAGCGGTTTTATCACAAATTAGTGATTGGTTTAATTTAACTGAGGGGAGAATTTTGAATTTAGAAGGTTATGATTTGTTATATGGATGGCATGCTTATTTGTTATATGACAAAAAAGTGGATAACGTATTTAAGGCTCATATATTAAGAAATGCTTTGTTGAGGGTTTGGAAAAAATATCAATATAAGTTAAATTATAAGATACCTGTATGGGCAAATCCTAGATATGCAACAGAAAATATAAGTATAGAACAAAAACAGGAGGTGATTACCTATAAAGAGCTTCTTATTATGGAAAGGGGGGTAATGTATTTGAAATCTTTAGATATACTGAGAGAAGAAGGTATAATTTATACATGGTTTCAGTACGGTCAACTTCAAGCTAGATGGAAGGAAGATCAAAAAACTGGCTTTGTGCAAAATGAGGAGAATTTGGTAAAACAAATTAGAGATCAAAAACAAATGCATATTAAAAGGTTGTATAATGTTCTATTGGAAATAGATTCTGAGACGGAATTGGTTAAAGACTGTATGATTAAATGGGCACAAAATTTTCAAGAGCCAGTAATGATGGAGACTTGGGAAAAGATTTGGATTAGAAATGTGAAATTTACACAAGCACAAAATTTAAGAGAAAATTTTTATAAAATGTTTTATAGATGGCACTTAGATCCTAAAAAATTATCATGTATGTATTCTAATGTGCAAGCTAAATGTTGGAGATGTGACTGTGATGATGCAACTTATTATCATATATGGTGGACTTGTAGAAAAATCAAAGCATTTTGGATAAAGATTTGGTGGGTGATGCAGAATATTCTTAAAAAGAGACTGAAATTTACTCCACAGTTGTTCTTACTGGGTATAACTATGGACTGTACAGTTGCAGAGACTAAATTGATTTTGAACTTGATAACAGCAGCAAGATTGTTGGTAGCACAACACTGGAAGAAGGACTTTTTGCCTACTATTGATGATTGGATATTGAAAGTAACTAATTTAGCTGAAATGGCTAAAATTTCAGCATATCTGAAGGATCACACACAAGAAAGGTATATACAGGACTGGAGAAGATGGATTGATTATATACAAAATAAGTATCAGACCAAAAAATATCAAATAGCTTATGAATGATCTCTTTTATTTGTATAAGCGCTATATAAGTGATATTAGAAGTATTATGTTTAAGAAATAGGATTTTATATATGGGGGGTTAAGAATTTTTTTTTTAGGGGGTGTTAGTTTAATGATTGGTTATGCAATTCAGTTTATTGTTAAAGGTCAATAGAAATACCTTGTGTTCTGCTCTGGGAAGTCGGGGAGGGGGAGGGGGGGTTGGGAGGGGGGTTGTGGGGAAATTGTGTTTGTTTTAAAACTTTTTCAATAAAAAAAAAATAGATACAAACTCAAGGTAAACCGCTCCAAACTCGATTGCAGAAAATACGACTTCACCAACAGAGTGCTCAATGCCTGGAATGCAATACCTGACTCTGTGGTTACTTCCCCAAAATCCCAAAACTTTAACCTTAGATTTTCTACTGTTGACCTCACCTCATTCCCAAGACGTCTGTAAGTGGCATGCATAAGCATACCAACAAGCCTAATGTCCCTGTCCTAATATTCCTTTTTATTTAATCTTTTCATGTATCCAAATTAGGTTTATACTTTTACCTGTTATCTTATATATGATTGACAAATAAATAAATTTAATTAATTAATTAATTAATTAATTTTAAAAATATGATTAATTTTGAAATGTGGCACTAAAATCTTTCACTGTACTTATTCTGATAAAGCTTGATTTGAAGAAACCATGATACAAAGGACCAAAGGAAAACCATTTGTAGTTTCAGAGTTAAATATTTGGTGTTACTGCAGATTCCTCAGTTCTCCACCATGGGAACTCCTCTAGCTTTTCAGACATGAACTCATCTTCTCAAGATGGTCACCATGTTCTGATAGAAGCCATAACCATAGCTCTAGCCCAAATACTCCTATTTCTGAAGGTCTCCTTTCTTTCAGATTCTTCCCTATTTGAGGAATGTGCAGTTCAACAACAGTGCTGGAGATGAAGTCTCCTTCTCAGAAGATGGACTGGGATCTGCTCGTTATGATCTTCTCAACTGGGTTTTCCTCCCCAATCAATCTTTTCTCCCCAAGAAGGTTGGGCAAGTAAATCCTGAGGCTCTCCCAGGACAAGATTTCACCATTAAATCTGATGGAATCGTCTGGGCCACAAAGGTGAGCTAAAAGGAAATGTTGTAAATTCAAGGAAAGATTCATTCTCTTCTTGAGATGTACAACATCTTTCTAACTGGAAAAATAATCAATTGAGTCAGAAATCTTGGCAGTCATTTGGTGTAAAATCAGCTTTGCATGTAACACGTTTGATGCCTGATTTGTGTCATTCCACAAAGGGTTAGCCTTGGGAACAATGTCTGCTTGAAATGCAGGATGCAATTACAGCAAGTAACAGTGATTTCCATGGACCATTGATGCTCAGTGTATCCTCGTGGTTCTTTTTTTAAGAAATGCTGTAGTTCAGTCACAAGCCTTCCTCTACAGGCTGAGATCCGAGTTCCAATCTCCAACATCTGATGGTAGGTTGGGAGTGCCAATGGTCTGAATCCCCCAGCAGCTGTTCCTGGTTTTTGATAGACGGTGGCAATCTATTTCTTAAGAAGAGAATCTGAAAATAGAAGTAGGAATAAAAAAGGGAAATAGGAATGAGGGAAAGAATGAATGCAGCAAGTTCATTGCTTAAGTAATTTCAAATATTTCTCTTTCAGACCATCCCCTTTGCCAGATGTGGCACAAAGAGGTGCCATGCAGGAGAGAGGAGAAGAGTTCCAGAGGGCAAGCCAGTTTGCTGTTACCAGTGTGACCCTTGTCCAGAAGGGATATTTTCAAATCAGACAGGTAGAGCAGACTTCAAAAATAGATCTTCCAGGATCAAAGAAGACATTCATTAAATCTATTTTCTTTATTGTGATCATTTTTGATTTGATTGAGTTCTGTTTTCAGCAGAACTTTTCAGTTGATGGATCTAAATTGCCCTGGCCACAGAAGTCACCTTTCCTAATCCTCAGCAGTTCCATGCAGGATAGTTTTAGGGCAGAATTTATGAATCTCCAACTTGCATTTCAACTCCTCCTGTAATATCTGATTGTGAAACCCAAATTCTAATCTTTTCCTGAGGAAGTGGGGTTTTCAGTCCAAGCTTTAATTCTTATTACTTAGTGCATGCTTCATCGATCAATACTATCAACCTCCGAGGAAATAGACCTGCCAGAGGAAGAGGAGATTCATCCATCTGTGCCTCTTTGATAGAGTAGGAGTGATCAAATAAGTCTGAATGAACAGATTTGAAGCACAAAGCAGAGAGGTTAAGGCAGGGATCATGTACAGATAAACAAATAGCAACATTCCTGGATAACAGGTCTATCGATCTTCTTTGGGTTCCATTATAAAGTAAGGGAGAAAAAAGGCAGCAATCTCAAACTGAAAGCCACATTACTCGTGGAATTAAATAGTGAATGGATAGCTGGAACTGAACTAATCCTCGTCACTGGCTAATCTATCCTAGAATCATTATAAGTGCAGCATGATTTCCTTGAATGAATGAATTCTTAAACAAAGATTCTTGATTTCAGATGCAGCTCAATGTGACCCCTGCCCAGAAGACCAATATCCCAACAAGGACAAGGACCAATGCATTGCCAAGAAGATCCACTTCCTTGCCTATCAAGACACCCTGGGATACACTTTAGTTTCTCTCACTCTTTTTCTCTCTGTGAGCACATCTGCAGTCCTGGTGATTTTCTATAAACATCATGACACACCGATTGTTAAGGCCAACAACAGAGAACTCACCTACATCCTCCTGGTCTCCCTCCTGCTCTGCTTTCTCTGCTCCTTCCTCTTCATTGGTCAACCAGGGAAGGTCACCTGTCTAATACGACAATCTGCCTTTGCCATTCTCTTTTCCCTGGCAGTTTCCTCTGTGTTGGCAAAAACTGTCATGGTGGTTCTGGCCTTCATGGCCAACAAGCCAGGGAACAGGTCAAGGAAACTCTTAGGAAAACCACTGACTAACTCTATTGTCTTAGCTTGTCCCCTGGTCCAAGCAGTACTTTGTGCCACCTGGCTTGGAACCTCTCCTCCATTTCTCAACTTGGACTTCCACTCCTTGTTTGGAGAGACCATCTTGGAATGTAAGGAAGGTTCAGCTTTAATGTTTTACATGGTCCTCATCTATCTAGCTTTTTTGGCCCTTGTCAGTTTCACAGTAGCATTTCTAGCTAGGAAATTGCCTGATAGTTTTAATGAAGCCAAGTTCATTACTTTTAGCATGCTGGTCTTTTGCAGTGTTTGGGTCTCCTTCCTCCCCACCTACCTGAGCACCAAAGGAAAATCCATGGTGGCTGTGGAGATCTTCTCCATTTTGGCCTCTGGAGCTGCTCTCTTGGCTTGTATCTTTTTTCCCAAATGCTACATTATTCTGCTGAGGGCTGATTTGAATTGTAGAGAAAATATTGTAAGAAACAAAAATTTCTAACTAATGCCGGGATCTGCCTCATTTATATTTCTCTTTGCGGCATGTTTAGAATATGATGTCATCAAAGAGTAATTTCTCCATTAAAAAATTCCTTATCAAATGCTGCAACTGGTTAGAATTTACCTGTGGTCAACAGTAATCACCCAGCCTTTTGTTTATCATGCCTTCAAAATATCCTCGTGTTGTCCAGTGCCTGATGTTGATGCAAACCTAGTTATTAAAGATGTATTCATTATTTCAAGGAGGACATTTTCTCATTCCATTCTTTTTAATTTAATTATGTTTTAAAATAGTCTTTTAAAGAGTTGGTATCAGAGCTTTTAGGCCTATATGGTTGTTTCCTTAGATTCCTGAGGCTTTATAGAGTTCTCTACCAGTATTCAGTTATTTTTAATAACATTTTCCTTTCCATAAAATGACCTCTCGTATGAGAAATTGAAAGAGTGGAGGAATGTGTGCAAATTGTCCCATAAAATAGCAAACTCAAATTCTCTGATTTTCAATAAGCTTTATCAAAATTTCTATGGCAACGTAACTGACATACTTTTTTTATTAAGAGAATATTTCTCTGTTGAAGATAATAACAATAGAAGAGTGGCAACATAATTGATAGTTTCTTAATTATGAATAGGTATGCTTACATCATCTATTCCTTACAATAAATCATTTTCTCCTTCTTTCTCAAATGTATAAATATGAGTGCAATCTTTTCTCTTCAAGAGTTCCTCCCACTATTCTCTGGAGAAAATGTATCCTGGGCACACTCTTAACAAGCAATTCTGCTCTGAGACTTGATTATTGGTTTTTGGTCCTGCATTTGAAGCCTGAAGGCTTAAGCAGTTGTAATAGCTGCATAAACACGACAGATTGTGCTTGTTTAGCAACAATGATGAAATAGTAACTTTGCAACCCAACACACTGATGGGAATGGGACAATTGCATGCAGTCGCCTTGCCCTGGCCACCTCACCCCAGCCTCCCCATTTCAGCTAACTCACCATGGCCACCTCTCACCATCAGTCCCTCCCTGGTAGCTCTTCCCCATCAGCCCCCCCCCCCCACTGATTCTCTCCAGCCACCCCTCCCCAGCCACTCTCCTCCACTGCCTCACCCTGGGTGATACATTGTAGTACAAATTGCTCTGGCAGATTTGCAACATCGGACAATTAGCCCTGTGTGTCTCAACTGTTCCCAGAAAAAAACCATTCTCAGAAGGTCCTTCCCACTGCACCAACCTCCTCTTCCTCTACTGACTCCTGGAATTGGGGCCCATTCCCCATTTTTTTCATTGCCCCCCACATGAGAATCACTCTCAGCAAAGAGGGATCGGGGCCATGTGGGTTGCAGACGGTAACAGGCTCTAGGTCAGATCTGCCATAAAGGATGAGAGGGGGGAAATAGGGAAGGTGGGAATGACAGGTAAGAGAAGAGGCAACCAGAGACAATGACTGAACGATCCAAGGACAGAGGCATGGGAACAGAATGCAAAGGGCCACCAAACAGGCTCCAAACTTTAGAAACCAAAACAGCTCATTTTAACCTCATTGGACACTAACAAGATGACATATGGGACATATGGGAATAGGGAAAATCACATGGTTTATACAGGAATCTTCAGATCTGGTTTTGCTTACACTGTAACCACTTGACTTTTAGTAAAAGTATACCCAACTCTACAAATAGAGTCAAGGATTTTTCTTTCCTAAATGTCTAAGCTGGGACAGGCCTGACATTCCGTCCACCAGCAAAGCCAACAAAGGAATTATACAACTGGTGGTCCCAACTGGAGAGCCATAGATGACGCTTCCTAAATTAGAGGCTCTGTCACTCCAGGAGAGACTGAATTTTTTTCCCTCCCAGATAGTTGTACAGAGAGCCCAGTCCTGCCCTGCATTGACAGCAGCCTACAGCTTGTGGGCCCCTCTTTGCAAACTGCACACCTCAGGCCACGGAATTGATCAGCAAATTGAAGCTCTGGATTGGTTGCTGTATGGTGGGAACAGAAGCTGTCTGGCCCATGTGCTCATCCTTAGCATTGAACCAAAGTGGGGCAGCTCAAAGGGAGTCAAAAGGCAATCGTGATCACTCCTGCCACAGCCTGGGGTATCCAGTTTGTAAAGAGGGGAGCATCAACCATTGCAGCTAGGGAGGGGTGAATGCCATGGGTCACCTGGGGTGAGGGGGCTGGGATGAAGTGGATGTAGCCAATTGTCCTAGACTACACATTGACACTGTTCACATGTCTGTAAAGCATAAAAAATGATGTAGTTCCATAAGTGATGGGACAGATTCGCTAAGCAAGCACTTCCAGCATGATTTTGGTAGCAGCCACCAGTGGCCTCAATCAGTTGTGGTCCCTTGGAATATGGTGGCCGCTTCTGTCATTGCACCATGTGGCCGTGTGACAAAGTGATTCGTTCTGCTTCCCTCTGGCTGTTTGTGCAGCATTGCAGAAAACTCTGGAGCTCCAGCGAAGGTGAAGTTTCAGGTGGGGGTCAACAACAGTGATTTCATTTATTTATTTTATTTTCTGAGTGCAGAACATCTTACATTAAAAGGAGAAAATGTGCTATTTAAAATTGGCCTATTGATCTAAATAAACCAAAAACCAAAAACTATACAATCAATATAAAAATTAAACACAGAAGGAATTTAAAACCCTTATGTGACATTATACAGGCTGTCCTCGACAGTTCATTCAGTGACTGTTCAAAGTTACAAAGGCACTGAAAAACTTGACTTATGACCGTTTTTCACACTTATGACCATTGCAGCATTCCCATGGGCATGTGGTCAAATTTTGGGCCCTTGGCAACTGGCTCATATTTATGATGGTTGCAGTGTCCCAGGGTCCTCTTTTCTGACCTTCCAACAAGCCAGGTCAATGGGGAAGCTAGATTCATTTAACAACCATGTCATTAACAGGGGGGCATGGATCCAGTTCACAGGTGGTCACAACTACATCCCATGGACTCTGTCGACATCCTTGGGATCAGCCGGATCAAACTGTTCCTAAATTACTGCAAAAGTCCTTTCCCCAGCCTTCTCCATAGGATCCACACCATGCTTGGCCTCCAACTGGGAAGAGATCCAAGCAATTTTATCAACCAGAATTCCTCTGTGAGTGTGAGAAAAAAAAATTCCCTCACAGTTGCTGTGCCTATTAATGGCCTTTGGCTTAGATAATTGAATAGGCCAATCAGAGTGCAGCTCCTGGTTTTGAATCTCCCGGGCTTTTTCTATGCCTTCCCTAACTGTCACTAACTGTCACTAACTGTCAGTATATAAGGAGCTGCTTGCCAGCAGGCTAACCCAGTTCGGGATCAGAGGCAGAGCTGAAGTCACCAAAGCCTCTCCCTTCTGAGGAAGAAAGGCCCAAACTCCAATCGTGCAGGGCGACTGGAGAAAGAGCTGACAAGATACTCAAGGAAGAGACTGACAACGGATATTCTCTTGAATAGGCTTTGTTTATTTTCGTAAATAAAACAGTTTAGTTTAAAAATCTTCGTGAGGCTCATTTATTTAATAGATTGTAAACATATAAAGTTACGGTCCACCATCTTTATAACATCCTGTGAGGCCTGAAGGAAAACCTACACATGACCCTTACCCAGAAGGTTCCAGATCATCTTTAAAAAGGCCACGGGTGTCACTCAGTGTTTTAAGAAGTGCAAAAAGAATGGAGAAATATTGACATTTTGAGGCTTGTAGTGCCATGAGGTAGCCTTAATAGAAGCTCTAGCTCAGGTATGTCAAACACAAGGCCCCTCCCACCCCAGTCCACACACAGGAGGGGACGAGTGCACAGGGTCCAACAGTGTCTGGCAGTAGTCACAGCCCATGCTGGGCAGGTGGGTCCAAGCACTGGGACTGCCAGGTTGGCCCTCCAAGCAGAAGGTGGAGGCAGAGCTGTGGGGGTGGGATGGCACGTGATCAGGCCTGCTAAATGCACCAGGTGGCTGCCCACTCACTCACCCACTCTGTCCCACCATTTGTTTTTGCTTCCCCTCGGCCATCCCAGCTGGAACAAGGCAGGCAGCTGTGTGGCCCCCTTGCAGACCAAATCTCATGCCTTTCCCCAGGCATCTGCTTCCACCTGCTGTTGCTGCAATCATGGGGTTCAGCCTGTGCTTTCCAAACCTCTTCCTCCAGCTCCACCAGACACGTGGGATGAGTGTCCTGCCCACTGCCCCACATGCAATGGCCCCAGTTTATGGGAAGGGCAGGAAGACAATCCCCAAGAGGTAGCCGGGACTCCCCTCCCTACTCTGCCTTGCCTGAGCTCAGCCCCAGAGCTGACCTACATGCCGTACACCAGCGTACATTGGGACCCGTCAGCCAGGCCACCACCCCTCTCACGCCCTGCCTCGCCTTCAAGCAGTGGCACCAACAGTAGCAGAGCCATCCAGCAGGAGCCCCACTGTCTCTCAGCCACTCCCCCAAGTCCAGGAAGCCCAGACTGGGCAAGGAGAGTGAGCCTGGAGCAGGAGGCAAGTGAGCCCAGGCAGCCCCTCAGGGAAGTAGGGCACGGCTGTGGAGTCCTGGTGCCCTGGGAGCTTAAAGGTCAGATGACTCATGCTGCCATCTGTACCCCCACATGGCCTGAGAGGGTCAGTGAGTCTCCTCCGGTGGATCAGCCTGGTCCCACCCCCCAACATGAGGGACATCTAGCTCGCCATGCCCACCCTGGCCACACCTACCCACAACCACACAACCATGCCACACCCTGCACCCTTAAAGGCAACAACAATCCTGATCTGGCCCTCAGTGAAATGGAGTTTGACACCCCTGCTCCATCTCAAGTTTAGTTAGATTCATCCCTCATGTTCCTTCAGCAGAGCTCTGAATGTCTCTTGACCCTTTTCAGCTCCCTCAATTGAATCCTGGGGCCTGTTGGGAATAATGGACCAAGAGAGGTTGCATGCAAGTGATCCCATCGAAGGCCTCAGTAGCTTTCCTATTCCCGGTAGTGGCCAAGGCCTCAGAAGGACAACACAGCAGAGCCTGGGGTATAATCCTCAGTTCCCTTTGGAACCCCATCACTCACTAAAAGTGGACTGGTCAAAGAGATCCAGCATCCCTGCAGAGAGGGGCAGCATAAAAGAATCTCAAAGTCATCAGGCCATGATCTCGCCAGGACAAAGATGACAAGGACAGCTCCTCCTCAGATCAGGTTGGAAGTGGTCAGTTTTGAGTTGAGCTAAGAATGATGGTGGCCATGGTGAGATGCCTCTAAGGCCTGCCCCCGGGATGGCAAATGGACATCTCTAAAGACCATAAGTCTGGGCAACCCCACAGTCAACTGAGAAATGCTCTACAGAAGGTCAGACATGGAAGTTGCTGTGCAGCAAGAAGGCTGGTACAGTAGTAATGATCCCAACTAGTCCTGTGAATGAATCTTCTAGAAAAGAATTTCAGACCTGGCAATTTGGGGAGCAGCACCCCAAAAGACCAAAAGAAACACCAGGTTGACAATTCCTACCCTTAGGATACAGCAAGAGAAATTTTCAAGTCTTGCAAAAAAAATTGAAGTTAATATCCTGAGATACTTCCTCAAATTCCATTTATGCCTTGTGCCACTATTCCCAAGTAGCCCTCCTATTATCTGACCAAACTAGGGCATAAGCCAAAATCCATCTTGTGTACAGGGGTCACTTTCAGGTAGGTCAACAACACAACTTCCCCATGACTCCATCTGCTCTGAGAATTACGAGAGACACAAAGATGTTTTCCATTCTGCTGCATGAAGAGAAGCTGTTACTAAGGGGATACGACAATGGCCCTTCCCTGCAATTATCAGAAGAACAGTCATTCTTCATGTATCCCCTGTGGATTTCCACACACAAAGAACTTCCAGGATAAATCTGCTTTAAAAATTATCTCTGAGTTCACCAGATGGAGGGTACAATGTGTCACCTTAGGCTGTCTTGCAAAGAGCTCACTCCTGGGTTTGAAGAGACTCACATGCCTTTGTTTCCTCTATGGTCACAGCCCAAACTCAGGTAAGAGGAAGCATAGTTGCTATAAATTTGTCCTGGTGCCATCCAGGAGGCACAGGTGGTGTCTGATCTGCTAAAGCTCCAGTGAGATTTCAGCAGCAACCTTCAAATCAGTTTCTGCATAAATCTTGATTTCTGTTCTAGGAGGGAAGGTGATAAGAATGACCAGGCAGGAGTCATGCTACTGATGATGATGATGATGATGATGCTCTTCTGGCTCCTGGCTCCAACTACAGCGAAGAGGCTACAAACCATGTGTGTGTTCAGGGATTATATCCCATTACAGGAAAACTACTACAGGCCTGGTGATCTCATTATTGGTGGGAATTTGCCCTTGGGAGCCATGTACATGTCTGTTGTCCAAGACTTTAATAAAGTGAATCATATTTCCGCTATTGCGTAAGTTTCAGCTGCATATGTAAGATGCAGATAATTATTCTCTTTGCTTCACATTCAGGACTTTTTTCCAAAAATACTTCTACTACTATTTGTTCTGTCCTGGTGTAGTTCACATTTTGTGCTTTTCTCCATAAAATAGCAAGCTCTTCAAATAGGCTGGAATTCTCAATCTCTTCATCAGGAAGAGATAAAGAAGCAACAAAAATAAAAAAGGAAGCTCTGCTGGCTTAATGAATAAGTCAAATTATAATATTAATCTCAGCAGTAACTTCTGGTAGAAAGTACAAATAAAAGCTCAGCACTCTTCAAATGTTCAGGAGTTACAAAGATCCTCTCAGTTTTGGAATCAGGATTGATGATGTCTAATGGTCTTCAATAAATCTATGAGGAGATCCCCACTGTAGTCCTTTGCTCAGCAATCTTTACCACAGCTGAAGTAGCTGCTCCAAGGGAGTCCTTAAATAATTACGGTGAAAGGGGAGCAGTTGTAAAGGATTACAGCTACTGCAGCAAAGTCAATATGGCAGGGACGATAGATAAAACAGTCCATGATATCTATGGAAAGGCTTGTCTCCTTTCTCACAAAGGCATCCAAGTTTAGCCAAGGAAAATCCTTTGAAAAAAAACCCAAACCCAATGAAATTTGGGAGTTTCTGCCCTCAAAAATCCCCCCAAACAGTAAAGCAAGTTCTATAGCTTTCCTGTAATATTTGCCAATGTTTTGCTCACTACAGACCCATCACCAGTTACTACCAGCAGTTCCTTGCATTGATGTTTGCTGTCTCTGAGGTCAATAAGGAGTTTCTTCTGCTCCCCAACATCTCCCTTGGCTTCCACATCTACAGCCATTTCCAGACTGGGATATTTATTTCCTTAAACAGCCTCTCCATGCTCTCCTCACAAGACCAAGTGGTTCCAGGTTACAAATGTGACCATCTGGACACTCTGGTATCTGTCATTGGGGATCTCATCTCCAAATTCTCAAGGCAGATGGCCTCCATCTTCAGCATCTTTAAGGTCCCACAGGTAAGAGACCTCCACTGGACACAATATGGAGTAGGCAAAGATCAAAACACACACATAAACCAAGAGGAAACTGAAGGTAGTTTGGGGGAGGCACATCATGAGTCTGTGACTCTTCGTTTATTCATCATAAAAGGGTAGCCATCATTTTAGTGCCATTTATTCTCTGTATCAGGTTGTTGGTTTCTTCTCTTGTCTTCTGACATATCACAATCAGTCAAGAAGTGTAAGTGAAGGGAAGGAGATGAAGCTTCCCACTGAGGGTCAGTCAGCCTGACTGGTGGAGCAAAAGCCACACAATGGTGACTCCTAAAGTTGCCATAAGACTTTACTTTGTCTTTGAAAGATGAATCTCATTGTTTTTCAGCTCGGTGTTGGCTTTGAGTTCTCTCAGGGAGAGAGAAGAGTTTATCCTTCCTTCTTCTGGATTAATCCCAAGGAATCTCCTCAGTATGTGGGTTTAGTCCAGCTGCTCCTGTATTTCCAGTGGAACTGGGTTGGGTTTCTGGCCCCTGAAGATGACAGAGGAGAACATTTCATCTCAATTCTGACGCCAATGCTCCAGGAGAAGGAGATCTGCCTGGCCTTCACTGAAAGGTTGAAATTAGATGATCTTCAGATTGGAATAGAAAAAATGCTTCTCAAGTTACAGACTTGGTCAAAAACTGAAGTGATAATTCTGTTTGGAGACTATGGTTGTAGTTACACTGTACAGTCACATTTATATTTACATGAAAAATTGAACAACATAACATTGCAGAATGTTTGGATCTTAACCTCCCATTGGAAACTTAGTCTGGAGGAATCTGAAGACACATTGCTATTTCTAAAGCCTTTCCATGGAGTCTTGCATTTCAGGGACCACACCAGGGATGTCTCAAAATTCAGCCATTTCCTCCTGTCTTTAGACCCCTGGAACCCACAAGAAGCCATCTTTCTCCCAGCATTGTGGGAATTTGCCTTTCATTGCAAATTCCACAAACTAGGCAAGATCCCTCCAAAGGGGAAAAAACAATGTACAGGAAAGGAGAATCTGCAGAAACTGCCAAATTACATTTTTGAAACAAGCATGACAGGTGAAAGTTACAAGATCTACAATGCCATTTATGCTGTGGCACACGCTTTACAGGCAATGTTTGGATTGAGAGCACAACCGAACATGATGAGGCTTGGAAAGAGGATCTCAAATATCCAGTCATGGCAGGTAATTTCTTTGGCTTCCTTAGAGAGGAAGCTTCCCATATGCATTCCTTCAATTACTGATTACATATCTGCATGTTATTATATCAATGCACATTAAAAACAATTATTAGAAAAATGTGAATTAATAATAATGTTTTGTTGGAAGAGTTTAGAGAGGGAGAAAAAGAGAAGCAAACAAAGAAACTGTCCATAAGACCCATTGTTGTTAGTTGCGAAGTCATGTCCAACCCATCGCAACCCCATGGACAACAGTCCCCCAGGCCTTCTCTACCATCCCCCAGAGTCCTTTTAAGCTCATGCCTACTGCTTCAGTGACTCCATCCAGCCACCTCATTCTCTGTCACCCCTTTCTTCTTTTGCCCTCAATCTTTCCCAGCATTAGGCTCTTCTCCAGTGAGTCCCTCCTTCTCATTAGGTGGCCAAAGGTGTTGAGTTTCATCTTCAGGATCTGGCCTTCTAAAGAGCAGTCAGGGTTGATCTCCTCTAGGACTGACCAGTTTGAGCGCCTCGCAGTCCACGGGACTCTCAGGCGTCTTCTCCAGCACCATATTCAAGGACCATAGAAGATCTTCGTAAAGTCGTGAAAGGCTTCAAAGTTTGCCAGAGTTTCAGGAGGTAACCATGACAGGGAGTAGAGGTCAGCTGAGACCAAAAGAACAATCTGGCTGTGTTTGAGAAAGAAGCTTCTAGAAGTCAGTAGAAGTCCTCCGTTTCCTTTTTTTTTTTTTCCCAGACATTCATTATCCCTTATTTTTGGCATTCTTCCTCTTATCTAACCAATTATAAAATTTATTCCAGACTTCATAGTATGTTAATTCACTTTTGTTTTTGAGTTCTAAAGTAAGTCTCTCCATCTCTGTACAGCTGTAGATTTTGTGTATTACTTCTTCTTCTGAGGGTATTTCTTTACACTTCCATTTTTGAGCAAATGCTGGTCTTGCCGTGGTAAGTATATGCAATATTAAATAGGTTACATTTTTGTCATATTTGCCATCTGTCATGCCCAGTAAGAAAAATTCCGGCTTGACTTCTATTTTGAACACTAACATAATGAATGTCTGGAAATGCATATATCAATGTATATCAAGATATCAAGATATATTGAATTTGTGAATGTAATATTGGATTATTAAATATATGCATAGCTGTTTAGGAAGTAAAATACTGTATACTTGATATATAATGAAATAGGAGATATGTAAATTTGTATATAGATTAAGGAACAATATTACTTATTAACTTGAATTTGACGCAAATGTTAGAAACCAGAGACATTTAGCAATGGCCATTGTTTTACTTTTAAAACTAATAAAATATTTTTTTTTAAAAAAAGGGGGAGGAAAAGAAGTCCTCTGTTGCCCTGAGCATGTAACCAAAATCCAACTTGTAGAAAGACACTCAATTCCTTTTAACCTTGGTTTATGTTTCCATAGGTTAACATCCTCTGTGACCCCACCCAATTAGTCCAGTTCTACATTTATTGCACTGCTCAGCTTGTTGTGTGAATGCAGCAAGTCTTTCTCCACCTGAGCCCATAAAGCAGGACTCAAAATAGTCTTAATGGGTTGTTTGTCTCAAACCCATCAGACTTTTCTGCATTAATTGATAGACATTGAACTTCTCTGAACAGTGAAGAGACAAACCAGGGCGAGCCCTTCCTTTTCCTTGACTCCATTTTATCAAACATGGTTCCTGCACTGTGCTCTGTTCAATTCTCAGGCAGAGAAAATCAGAGGAATTGTACTCTGTTGCCATACAAATTATTTCATCATTGTTAAAGTGAATTTATCAATTACAAGACCTCAGGACAAAGTAAATCTTTACAATTACTTGTAATCAAATATCACAAGAGGAAAGTATATGATTAATTTTGGAATGGGGCACTAAAATCTTTCAATGTACTTATTCTGATAAAGCTTGATTTGAAGAAACCATGACACAAAGGACCAAAGAAAAAAACTTTTGTAGTTTCAGAGTTAAATATTTGGTATTACTGCAGATTCCTCAGTTCTTCACCAAGAGAACTCCTCTAGCTTTTCAGACATTAACTCATCTTCTCAAGATGGTCACCTTGTTCTGATAGAAGCCATAACTGTTGTTCTTGTTAGTTGAGAAGTCATCTTTAACCCATCAAGACCCCATGGACAACGTTCCTCCAGGTCTTCCTGTCCTCTCCATCCCCTGGAGTCCATTTAAGCTCTTGCCTACTGCTTTAGTGACTCCATCCAGCCACCTCGTTCTCTGTTGTCCCCTTCTTCGTTTGCCCTCAATCTTTCCCAGCATTAGGCTCTTCTCCAGTGAGTCCTTCCTTCTCATTAGATGGCCAAAGTATTTCCGTTTCATCTTCAGGATCTGGCCTTCTAAAGAGCAGTCAGGGTTGATCGCCTTGCAGTCCAAGGGACTTGCAGGAGTCTTCTCCAGCACATGCCTCTCAATTCCAGCCTTCCAGGTGCAGGGCAAGTTGTCCTTGACTTCTTGAGAAAGGAATGTTATTATTACTATACATCTCCCATGTTCTATACAATCCCCCCTCCCAATTTCCCACAGTAGTAAATGTAGCAGATCTGAAGGCCTAATATAAAACATGGCTTCCAGGCCTGACATTGCCTTTCGCTTCCCTTCTTTCTTCAGCCACTTATAAAGCTTCCTCAGAGAACCATTTTGCTTTCTTGAATTTCTTTTTCTTAGGGATGGTTTTAGTTGCTACCTCTTGTACAATGTTGTGAACCTCCGTCCATAGATCCTCAGGCATTCAGGAATATGATTTAGTTCATTCCTGAGTGCCCTAGTGCTTTCCCCTACTTTCTTCAATTTAAGCCTAAATTTTGCAATGAGAAGCTCGTGATCTGAGCCACAGTCAGTTCCTGGTCTTTTTTTTACTGACTGTAAAGAGTTTCTCCATCTTTGGCTGCAGAGCACATAGTCGGACTGATTTCTGTGTTGACCGTTTGGTGATGTCCATGTGTAGAGTCATCTCTTGGGTTGTTGGAAAGGAGCGTTTGCTATGGCCATCCTATTCTCTTGACAAAATTCTATCAGCCTGTGCCCTGCTTCATTTTGTACTCCAAGGCCAAACTTGCCTGTTATTCCAGTTATTTTTTAGCTTCCTACTTTAGTATTTCAATCCCCCATGATCATAAAGACATCGTTTTTTGGTCTTAATTCTACAAGGTGCTGTAGAGCTTCATAGAACAGGTCAACTTCATCCTCTTCAGCACAATGCTTGGGGCATAGACTTGGACTGCTGTGATGTTGAATGAGTTGCCTTGGATTCGAACTGAGATCATTCTGTCATTTCGGAGATTGTATCCCAGTATTGCTTTTCCTACTCTTTTATTGACTATGAAGGCTACTCCATTTCTTCTGAGGGATTCTTGCCCACATTAGTATACCTGATGGTCATCTGAATTAAATTCACCCATTCCTGTCCATTTTAGTTTGCTGATTCCTAAGATGTCGATGTTCAGTCTTGTCATCTCTTGTTTGACCATGTCCAGCTTGCTTAGATTTATGGATTTTACATTCCAGGTTCCTATGGAGTACAGATATTTACAGCATTGTACTTTCCTTTCACCACCAGATACATCCACAGCTGAGCATTCTTTTGGCTTCGGCCCAGTTGCTTCATTCTTTCTGGCGCTACTACTACTAGCCCTCTGCTCTTCCCCAATAGCATATTGGACACCTTCCGACCTGAGGGGCTCATCTTCCAGCACCATATCTTTCTACCTTTTGGTACTACTGTCCAATGGGTTTTCATGGCAAAGATACTGGAGAGGGTTGTCATTTCCTTCTCCAGTGGATCATGTTTTGTCAGAGCTCTCTACTATGACCTGTCCATCTTGGGTGGCCCTGAATGGCATAGCTCATAGCTTCATTGAGCTACGCAAGCCCCTTTGCCACAACAAGAAAATAATCCATAAAGAGGGCCATAACCGTAGCTCTAACAAAATACTCCTACTTCTAAAGGTCTCTTTTATTTCAGATTCTTGCCTATTTGAGGAATGTGCAGTTCAACAACAGTGCTGGAGATGAGGTCTCCTTCTCAGAAGATGGACTGGGATCTCCTCGTTATGATCTTTTGAATTGGGTTCTCCTCCCCAATCGATCCTTTGTTCCCATAAAAGTTGGGCAAGTAAATACTAAGGCTGCCCCTGGCCAAGATTTCACCATTAACTCTGATGGAATCGTCTGGGCCAGAAAGGTGAGCTGCAAGGAAATGCTGTAACTGCAGGGAAAGAGTCATTCTCTTCCTGAGATGCAGAACATCTTTCTACCTTGAAAAATAATCAATTGGGTCAGAAATCATGACATTCATTTGGTGAAAAATATGCTTTGCGTGTAACACGTTTGAGGTCTGATTTGTGTCATTCCACAAAGGGTTAGGCTTGGGAACAACATCTGTTTGAAACGTAGGATGCAATTAGAGCAAGCAACAGTGATGTCTATGGACCAGTTATGCTCAGTTGTATCCTCATGGTTCTTTCTTTTAGAAATGCTCTCGTCCCATCATAAACCTTCCTCTGCAGGCTGAGATTCCAGATCCAATCTCCCACATCCATGGGGGTGTCAGGAATGCCACTGGCCTGATTACCTCAGGGCTGTTCTTGATTTCTGATAGACGGTGGCAATCTATTTCTTTAGAAGAGATTCTGAACACAGAAGTAGGAACAAGGAAGAGAAATAGGAATGGGGAAAAAATGAATGCAGCTGGTTCATTGCTTAGGTCATCTCAAGTGTTTCTCTTTTCTCTTTCAGAAGGTGCCCTTTGCCAGGTGTGGAAGGAAGAGGTGCCATGCAGGAGAGAGGAGAAGAGTTGCAGAGGGCAAGCAGGTTTGCTGCTACCAATGTGATGCTTGTCCAGAAGGGACCATTTCTAACAAGACAGGTAGAGCGGACTTCAAATGTTAATCTTCCAGGATCACAGAAGATATTCATTAAGTCATTTTTTTTTGTTATTGTTATCATTTTTGATAAGAGTGACATGAAATCATATCTTTCAGCAAAACATTTCAGTTTACAGATCTAAATTGCCTTGGCCACAGAGGCCACCTTTCCTGATCCCCAGCAGTTCCATGCAGGATATCTTTAGGGCAGAATCTAACATCTAATTGCAAAAACAGCCTTCCAATCTATCCTGAGGAAGTGGGGTATGCGGACCAAGCTTTAATTTTTATTATTCAGAATATGCTCCTTTGTCAGCACTATCAACCTCTGAGGAAATAGACCTACCAGGGAAAGAGGACATTTATCTATCAATGTGTCTTTGATAGAGCAGGGGGCAGTAAAAAACGTCTGAATGAACAGATTTGAGGTACAAAGCAGAGAGATTAAGGCAGGGATGATATACACACAAACAAAACAGCAGCCTTTCTGGATAACAGATATATTGTTCTTCTGTGGGTTCCATTAGAAAATAGGAGAAAAAACAGGATGGAAACTCAAATTTCAAATTCCATCAGTCATGGAAGTGCACAGTGAATGTATAGCTGGACCTGAACAAATCTTTGTCTCTGGCTAATCTCTCCCCAGGATCATCATAAATGGAGGATGATTTGCCCTTTTTGATATACCATAAATTGTACAGGGAGTCCTTTCATCATTCCCTTTGTAGACAGGCCAACAGCAGAAAGAGGAAGTCATATCACCTCTGTAGGAGGGATAATGCATATGGCGGATACCCCTGAAATTCTTAGCCAAACACTCTTGATTTCAGATGCAACTCACTGTGAACCCTGCCCAGAAGACCAATTTCCCAACAAGGACAAGGACCAATGCATTGCCAAGAAGATCCACTTCCTTGCCTATCAAGACACCCTGGGATACATTTTAGTTTTTCTTGCTCTCTTTTTCTCTCTGATCACTTCTGCAGTCCTGGTGATTTTCTATAAACATCATGACACACCAATTGTTAAGGCCAACAACCGAGATCTCACCTACATTCTCCTGGCCTCCCTCCTGCTCTGCTCCCTCTGCTCCTTCCTCTTCATTGGTCAACCAGGGAAGATCACTTGTCTTATACAACAATCTGCCTTTGCCATTCTCTTTTCCTTTGCAGTTTCCTCTGTGTTGGCAAAAACTGTCATGGTGGTTCTGGCCTTCATGGCTACCAAACCAGGGAACAAGACAAGGAAACTCTTAGGAAAACCACTGACCAACTCCATTGTCATAGCCTGTCCCCTGATCCAAGCCCTTCTTTGTGCCACCTGGCTGGTGACCTCTCCTCCATTTCCCAGCTGTGACTTTCACTCCTTGTTTGGAGAGATCATCTTGGAATGTAAGGAAGGCTCAGCTTTGATGTTTTACACTGTGCTTGCCTACCTAGGTTTTTTGGCCTTCATCAGTTTCACAGTGGCATTTCTAGCTAGAAAATTGCCTGATAGTTTTAATGAAGCCAAGTTCATTACTTTTAGCATGCTGGTCTTTTGCAGTGTTTGGATCACTTTCCTCCCTACTTATCTGAGCACCAAAGGGAAGTCCATGGTGGCCGTGAAGATCTTCTCCATTTTGGCCTCTGGAGCTGCTCTCTTGGCTTGTATCTTTTTTCCCAAATGCTACATTATTCTGCTGAGGCCGGATCTGAATTGTAGAGAAAATATAGTAAGAAACAAGAATTTCTAACTAATGAAAAGATTGGCCTCATTTATATTTGTCTTTCAGACATATTTAGAATCTGATTTTTTTTTTTTTAAAAAAAAAAGGTTGACAAGAAGGAGGAACTTGTCCATTAAAGAATTCCTTATCAAGTTCTACAACTGGTTACATGTCAGCTCTCATAGATCTCTATCGGGAAACTACCATTCTGGCGGGAGGGGGAGGCTTGTGTGAGATTCCTTGTGCAGGGTTTCATTTACTTTGCTTGGCTGTACCTTGTGGGAAATAGGGAGGGGGAAAGGAATGCGCTTTGAGCCATCTGCTTTATCTCACCACTAGAGAAAGTGAAATTGAAGCACCTGGGAATTTACAGTTATCACCATCTCTACCTGAGGTTCTCAAAACATCTTTGCACTTTGGGATTGGCTCAATGTTGAACTGGACATTGGGAGGGGCTTTGCTTGTAGCAGTTTAGCCTTTGAGTGGGAAACTTCAATTCCTTCCTACATTTCCTTTGCTATCACTGTCTTTCAATAAAAGTTCCTTTTGAAACAATAATTGTTTCAAGAGTTCTGCTTTCTTGAGAAGACTGGCGAGGCAGGACCTTACATGACAATTTACCTGTGGTCAGCAATGATCCTCCAGTCTTTGTTTATCATGTTTTCAAAATGTCCTCAGTGATGTCCAGAGCCCTGATTTGATGGGAATCTTTTTCATAAAGATGTGTTTATTATTACAAGGAGGAAATTTTCTCATTTTATTCCTTTTAATTTAATTATTTTTTAGTTAGTATTTTAAAGGGATGTGTTCAGTATTCATGTTTTTAAGCAAATATGGTTGTTTCCTTAAATATCTGAGGCATTATAGAATTACCTACCACTATTCAATGATTTTTCAAATGGTAGAGTTTAAATCCCTCTCACATCCAGATCTGCTATAGTTCCTCATCAATGTCAGGCAGAATTTTCCTGGGATGGATGAGCAAAGTATGTCATAACTGTTTGCATTATATTAATAACCTCTCATGATATTTCATCTCTTGGACATCCTTGGTGAACGAAGGTGGTCTGTGAGATCTTTGTGCACAGAGAGTCTGCAGAGGAATAATTTGACCCAGGATCACAATCTAATTTCCTTAATGAGTATATGTTACTAGCAATGTCATCCAGGGCATGAGAGTCATCCCAGCTTCCTAACGTAAGTCAGGAGACATTTGTCAATCACCCAATCCTGTGACATGAAGTTATTTAAAGGTGATAACCAGCACCTTGAATGGTGCCTTGGAGGAAACTGGGGGCCACTGCAACTTATGCTACGGAAGTCTGAAATGGGTGAACCTAGAAGGGTCCAATATTGTGGGCTTCATTTTGGACCAGCTGCAGTTTTCAAGGGGTCTTCAAGGGTAGCCCTAATGCAAGAACATTGCAGCATGAAACAGTAGAGAATGTTCACGGCTCAGGTTTAGATTGTGGCAGTGGTTTGTTTTCCAATGAGATTTGATTATTGGTTTTCTGTCCTGCATTTCATTCCACAGTGGTTTTTGGATGGAGGGGGCCTGAAGGATTAAGCAGCCGTAATAGTCACACAAACATTACAATTGGTTCTTGTTGAGCAATGATGATGAAAAAGTAACTTTGCAACTTATCACATTGACAACATTTGAATGTTTGTAAGCATACAAAAACTGAAGTCATAATTCCTGCAACAGTTTCACTTGGCAAACACTTCTGACATGATTTTCAAAGCAGCCACCACTGATCCCATTTAATTATGGTCACTTAGAAAATAGTGAGCACTTCTGTAATTGTGCCATGCAGCTGTGTTTGATGGTTGATGACATTATAGACCACCAAGAGGTCATATTGAGCCAGAATTTATTTTATTTTATTTTATTAAATTTCTATACCGCCCTTCTCCCGAAGGACTCAGGGCAGTGAACAGCCAGAAGATAAAACACAGAGATACAAAATTTAAAATAGATTAAAACGAATTAAATAATTTGGCTGAATTTTAAAATACCCCATAATTAAACAGATTAAAATTTGTATTTAAAATATATATTTAAAAGGGGAGAAGAATGGATGCACTGGCCTCATCCTGCTCTTTCCAAAATTCATCTAAAAGTTCAACTCATGCTATTTTCATCCCATTAAAGGCCTGAACTTTCACAGAAATCAGGATTTATCAAAGTTCCACTATAATTGTCCAGTAAGGTAGGACCCAGGAATTGTTTCTTGAGTATTAACCAAATCAAGTAATCCTTCATAGGTGGGTGAACACACCCATCTTTCAAGGATGAATTCATGCTGGGTATCTCTCAACTGTAGCTTTGTTCCCAAGAACTCCTGACTTTCTGCCTCCACTCTTCCACCCCTCTTGCCTCCATCACCTCTGTTGCTCTCATGCAAGTTGACTCTCCACTGCTCAATTTCGTTCTGCTTAACAAACTTAACCTATTGGAGGAGTGGCAGAACCTGGGCATGAAGTCAAAAGAGCAATCTGCCTAAACTGTCTACATAGCCACAAATAAACTAAATCCAATCCCTCGTGAATTCCATTAACCCTTAGTTCTAAACATTAATTGAGAAAGTTACTGCTTGTATGATGAGAAATTAATCAGTCTAGTTGGAAGTTCATGTCTGATCCAAATGTTTTGCACCTGACAGAACATTTACAAAGACCTAGCTGGCCAAAGTCAAGGCCATCACCATAGAAACCAGTAATGACCAGAGGGAATGACTTCTATGACCCACAAAATTGATTCTTTGGGGACTGTGACTGATGACACACCTTGGGGGGAGGGGGAAACAGGGTCAGAGGCAAGACATAAATTGAGTGAAATTGGCTTCACTTGGTCCGTGCTGACATGATGCACCTAATAAACAACTGGATTTTCCTTGAAACTTGGCTTGAGGCTCCTGCTCTTATTGGGCATTGGTCGGAACCTTGACAGCCAATCCGTCAGGCTGATTGAAGAAAGGGGATCTCTTGGGTATTCTGGCATTGGGACGAAGCCTATACTACTTACTACCTTGAAAGGGGTTAGTTCCGTGCTACTGTGAACAGCATTATTGTACCTGACCTCAGCGAATGGCAAGAGATCTCCCGAATGGGACTGCTGGTAGTTCACGTAACACCTCAGGTATTGTTCTACCATGGCGTTCAGTCTCTCTACCCTCCCATTGTTGGTCAGATGAAAGATCAAGCTAAGGCCTTGGGATGACCCAATCGACCGCAGGAACTCCCTCCAGAATTTAGCCATGATCTGCACTGTGATTTATTTATTATTTATTTATTGGTTCGATTTATATGCTGTCCTTCTCCGGAGACTCAGGGCAGCTTACAATGCATTAAGCAATAGCCTTCATACTTCTGTATATACCTGCTTAGTATACCTGCTTTTGGCCCCCACTAAGTGGAGACTTATTCTCCAAGCAGGCACACTTCTTTCTTGAGATAGGTACCATTCTGCTCCTTGAGCAGAAACTATTAGTCCAGGAAGATCCTAGAGTGAAGAAGAGTCCTAAGCATTACAGTTCAATGTCATGATGAACCAAAGATGAAAAATTCCACTTCTGAGAGGACCAATCATGCACAGCTGCCTGTTTTTGCTAGGATTCAAACTGAGACTCTCCCTTCCCATCCAACCTTCATGCACGAGGGCAAAACCTTCATAGCACCGCTTGGTCAATCGGTGGTTGTACAACTGAATATCATCAGCATACAAATGATACCTGACCTCAAACTGAAAAGGCTTTCCAGATGGATCCTGAAAGTCAATGGATTTGGCTCAGTCTCACTCCTGCAACCAACACTGAATGGAACCACCTTCAGGTGAAGGAGAGACTCACCTAACACTATATACCCATCCTTTGTTATCCCAGTTTCTGATTTCATCCACTGCCATGTGGATATTAAAAAAATGGTTACTCCATCCAAGCATTGGCATGACTGCTCACAGTTACAAAGGTACAACTGATAGTTGTATGCCACCAAACCCCATGACTCTCACAATAGATGACCAACTATGGTCCAGGCCAAACTCCATCTTGTTTCCAGGGGTTCAGTTTCATGGAGGTCAAATTCACAACTTCAGCATGACTCCCTCTATCCTGTGCATTACAAGACACGTAAACATGTTTTTCCATTCTGGTGAATGAGAATCTATTGCTACATGGGTAAAAGAATTGCTTTTCCTTGCAATTATCAGAAGTACAGTAATTCATAGCGTGTCCCCTGTGGATTTCTCAATACAAAATCTTACAAAATAAACCCTGCTTTAAAAAAATATCTCTGAGTTTTTCAGATGGGGGCAGAAGATGTCACCTTAGGCTGCCTTGCAAAGAGCTAATTCCTGGGGTTCAGGAGACTTGAATGCCTTTGTTTCCTCTATGCTCATGGCCCAAACACAGGTAAGATGAAGCATTGTTGCTATAAATTTCTCCTTGTGCCATCCAGGTTACACGGGTGGTGTCTGCTGTACTAATGTTCCAGTGAGATTTCAGGAGCAACCTTCAAATGAGTTTCTGCACAAAGTTTCTTTTCTGTTCTAGGAGGGAAGAAGACAAGAAAGATGGGGCAGGAGTCATGCTACTGCTGATGCCCTTCCTGCTTCTATCTCCAACTTCTCTGAAAAGGCTGCAAACCATACGTGTGCGAAGAAAGACTGGGCAGGAGTCATGCTACTGTTGATGCTGATGCTCTTCTGGCCACTGGCTCCAACTACAGCAAAGAGGCTGCAAACCACGTGTGTGTTAAGGGATTATATCATATTAGATGGAAGCTACTACAGGCCTGGTGATCTCATTATTGGTGGGAATTTGCCCTTGGGAATCATTAATGAGTCTCCTGTCATAGACTTTAATACAGTGAAGCTTGTTTTAATAATTGGGTAAGTTTCAGCTGAAGGGGAAACATGGAGATAAATTGTTTCTTTGCTTTACATTCAGGGACTTCTTTCAAAAAATACTTCTAGTGTTTTGAACTGTCCTGGTGTAGTGCATATTTTGTGCTTTTCTCGATAAATTAGGAAGCTCTTCAAATAGGCTGGAATTCTCAATCTCTTCATCAGGAAGATGATAAACAGCAAAAACCAAGAGCGAAGCTGTGCTGGCCTAGTGAAGAAGTCAAATTATAAAATTAATCTGAACAGTAACTTCTGGCAGAAAATTCAAATAAAAGCTCAACCCTCTTCAAGTGTTCAGTAGTTGCAAAAATCCCTTTCAGTTTTGGATTCAGCATTGCTGATGAATAATAGTCTTCAGTAAATCTTTGAGGTGACTCCCACTGTAGTCCTCTGCTCAGCAATCTTTACCACACCTGAAGAAGCTGCTCCAAGAGAGTCCTTAAATAATTATGGTGAAAGAGGATCAGATGAAAAGGATTTCAGCCTCTGCAGCAAAGTGAATATGGCAGGGATGATAGAGAGTATAAAACAGTCCATGATATCTATGAAAAGGTTTCTCTCCTTTCTCACAAAGACATCAAAGTTTAGCCAAGGGAAATCCTTTGGGGGGAAAAACCCCAACCCAATGAAATTTGGAGTTTCTGCCCTCAAAGGTCCCCCCAAACAGTGAAGCAAATTCTACAGCCATGCACAAGCTTTCCTGTAATGTTCTCCAATGTTTTTCTCATTACAGATTCACCACCAGTAACTACCAGCAGTTCCTTGCATTGATGTTTGCTGTCTCCGAGGTCAATAAGGATTTTATTCTGCTTCCCAACATCACCCTTGGATTCCACATCTGCCGCCATTTCCAGAGGGAGATATTTATTTCCTTAAACAGCCTCTCCATGCTCTCCTCACGAGGCCAAGTGGTTCCAGGTTACAAATGTCACCTGCAGGACTCTCTGCTGTCCATCATTGGTGGTCTCAGTGCCAAGTCCTCAAGACTGATGGCCTCCATCTTCAGCATCTTTAACATCCCACAAGTAAGAGAGCTCCATTGGAATAGACAGAGATCAAAACATACAAGATGAAACTAAAAGTAGTTTTTTTGTGGGGTGGGAGCATATAATGAGCTTGTCGCCCTTAGATTACTCTTTATTAAAGGGTAGGCATCATTTTAGTGCCATTTATTCTCTGTATCAGGTTGTTGGTTTCTTCTCTTGTCTTGTGACGTACCACAACCAATAAAAATGGCTAAGAAGGGAAGAAGATGAAGTTTGCCAGTCAAAGTGAGTCAATCTGAGGGCCATCAGCCACACAATGGTAACTACTAAAGACAACATAAAACTTTTACTTTGTCTTTGAAAAAGAATCTCTTTGTAGTCAAGGGATGCATATTGCATGGTGGCCACATATGCAGATACAATCTCGTTACGAGAAAGATTTTAAAATGTATGGTTTTAACAAAGAATTGAAAGTATCTCTGCAGACTTAGATGAACTCACAGAGACTGTAACGTCATATGTCAGCTTCTGTGAAGACCTATGTGTACCCACCAAGAACTTGCGAATATACAGTAACAACAAACCTTGGTTCACAGCTAAACTTAAGCAACTACGTCGTTCCAAAGAGGAAGCTACAGAAAAGGTGATAAAATGCTATACAATCAGGCCAGAAATGTATTAACAAGGGAGATCAGAGGGGCAAAAAGAAGCTACTCTGGAAAGCTAAGGAATCAGTTCTCAACAAATGAACAAGCAAACATGTGGAAAACTCTTAAAAATATTGCAAACCTCCTTCCCAGGCTGAAGGAAATCAGCAACTGGCAGATGACCTGAACGTGTTTTACTGCAGGTTTGAAAGGAAACTACAGTCGCCTATCTCCACAATTCCCATTTCAGACACACCAACAACAGCCAAGCCTCCTACAACTGACCCCATCCCATTGGGTTCACAACCCCTCGTAATCACAGAAAAGGAAGTGCAAGACCTATTTCACAGACAAAAGCCAGGAAAAGTTCCAGGCCCAGACAAGATAACTCCTTCTTGCTTAAAAGTCTGTGCTGACCAATTGGCCCCCATCTTCACCCGTTTATTCAATAAATCACTAGAGATGTGCTATGTTCCTTCTTGCTTCAAACACTCCACTATCATCCCAGTGCTGAAGAAGCCCACCATCAAGGAACTGAATGACTACAGACCAGTTGCTCTAACATCTGTAGTCATGGGAACCTTTGAAAGGCTAGTGCTGTCCCACTTGAAAACCATCACGGATCCACTGTTAGACCCCTTGCAATTTGCATACCGAGCAATAGAATACTATTGTAAACATTTGGATTATGACTACTTAAAGAAACAATTGTACCCAGACTACACACTGTTTGATGAAAATTGAATTTTTATCTGTTATATAAATAAAATAAATAAAACATGAAAAAAAAACCCAAAACTTTTACTTTGTCTTTGAAAAAAGAATCTCTTTTTCTCCAGCTCGGTGTTGGCTTTGAGTTTTCTCAGGGAGAGAGAAGAGTTTATCCTTCCTTCTTCCGGATTAATCCCAGGGAATCTCCTCAGTATGTGGGTTTAGTCCAGCTGCTCCTGCATTTCCAGTGGAACTGGGTTGGGCTTCTGGCCCCTGAAGATGATAGGGGAGAACATATCATCTCAACTCTGACACCAATGCTCCAGGAGAAGGAGATCTGCCTGGCCTTCACTCTAATGCTGAAATTAGATAATATTAAAATTGCTCAGAAGACATTTATTCTCAATTTCCGCACCTTGTCTAAAACAGAAGTGTTTATTCTGTTTGCAGACTCAGTTGTTATTCTCACTGTAATAGGAACAGAAATTCTTTTTAAAAAACTCGGAAAAGTATCATTTCGGAAAGTTTATATCTTCACTTCACATTGGAAACTTGGCATGAAAGAAGCTGAACACACATTGCAATATATAAAGTTTTTTCATGGAGTCTTGCATTTTAGGGACCACTCCAGGGATGTCTCAGAATTCACCAACTTCCTCCTGTCTTTAGACCCCTTGAACCCCCAAGGAGACGTCTTTCTCCCTCCATGGTGGGAATTTGTCTTTGGCTGCAAGTTCCATAAATCAGGAAAGATCCCTCCAAAGGGAGAAAAGCAATGCACAGGAAAGGAGAATCTGGAGAATGTGCCCAATTATACTATTGAAAAAAGAATGACAGGAGAAAGTTACAATATCTACAATGCCGTTTATGCTCTGGCACAAGCTTTACATGCAATGCATGGATCCAGAGTTCAACCAACCATGATGAGGCTTGGAAAGAGGATCTCAGATGTCCAATCATGGCAGGTAATTTCTGTGGCTTTTGATTCAGTTCACAGATGCTTTAATTGGAAGCTCCCCATATGAATTTCTTCAGTTACTGATTAAATGTCTTCATACTCCCATACCAGTTAATCTGAGACCCTGCACTTTTTTTTAGTTTACCATTTGTTGTGCTACTCAGCTTGTTGTGTGAAAACAGCTTCTGATTAAGAAAGGATGGAAACTAACCAAGAAGAGAAGCAACCTAGAACTAAGGAGAAATTTCTTAAGGAATGGTTTATCTTTAGAAGCTGTGGGTGCCCCATTTCTGGAGTCATTGAAAAAGAGACAGGATGGCCACTTGTCTAAAAGTGTAGAGGGTCTGTTGCTTGAGCAGGGGGTTGGACTAGAAGACCTCCAATGTCCCTTCCAATACTGTGATTCTGTTTCTATGACAACCACAGCACAGAGCAAGATTCAAAGGGGTCCTAATGGGTTCCTGGTCTGAAATTCACCAGAATTTTCTGCATCAAAGCCTGAAATGTTGGACCTCTCTGAATAGTGACATGACCAACCAGGTGACATGACCAACCAGGTCAGATGCTTCCTTCCACATGGTCCAGTTGATCAAACCTGGTTCCTGCTTTCTGCTGCCTTTATCAATGATCGAGAAAATCAGCAGAATTTTCCATGGTTCTGATAGAAATAATTTATTCATTTCAAACATTCATTTATCAGATAACAAGAACTTGGGACAAAGGAACTATTGAAAAGTGCATGTAGCCAAGTCTCACAAGAGAAAAAGCCTAAAATTATATTTAAATTGTGGAACTAAAATTCTGTTTTGATCAAATTGGAGTTGAAAATCATGCCCAGTGATAATTTTTAGTTTTAGAGTTAAATACATCTGATTCCTCAGATCGCTACCAAGAGATGAAAGTAGCTTCTCAAATACAAATTCATCTTCTCACGATGTCCATTATGTGATGATAGAAGCCACAATGTCTCATTTGTAGCTCTAGCCCAAATACTCCTATTTCTGAAGGTCTCCTTTCTTTCAGATTCTTCCTTATTTGAGGAATGTGCAGTTCAACAACAGTGCTGGAGAGGAAGTCTTCTTCTCAGAAGATGGACTGGGATCTGCTCGTTATGATCTTCTCAACTGGGTTTTCTTCCCCAATCAATCTTTTGTCCCCATGAAAGTTGGGCAAGTACATCCTGAGGCTCCCCCAGGCCAGGATTTCACCATTAACTCTGATGGAATTGTCTGGGCGACAAAGGTGAGCTGCAAGGAAATGTTGTAAGTTCATAGAAAGATTCATTCTTTTCTTGAGATGCAGAACATCTTTCTAATTTGAAAAATATTCAGTTGAGTTAGAAATTATGGCAGTCATTTGGTGAAAAATCTGCTCTGAGGTCTGATTTATATCATTCCAGAAAGGGTTAGGCTTGGGAACATCATCTGCTTAAAATGCAGAATACAATTACAGCAAGCAACAGTGATTTCCATAGAACATTGATGCTCAATTTCTAGTTCTTTCTTTTAGAAATGCTTTAGTTCAGTCACAACCTTCCTCTGAAGATTGAGATCCCAGTTCCAATCTTCCACATTCATAAATGTGTCAGGACTGTTCTTGATTTCTGATTGAGAGTGGCAAAGTATTTTTTTGAAGAGAATCTAAACATAGAAGTAGGAATAAGGAAGGGAAATAGGAACGGGAAAAGACTGAATTCAGCAAGTTCATTGCTTAGGCCATGTCAAGCATTTCTCTTTTCTCTTTTAGAAGGTGCCGTTTGCCAGGTGTGGCATGAAGAGGTGCCATGCAGGAGAGAGGAGAAGTGTTCCAGAGGGCAAACCAGTTTGTTGCTACCAATGTGACCCTTGTCCAGAAGGGACCATTTCTAATCAGACAGGTAGAGTGTCAGCGGACCAACTAGCAAACCCAACAAAAAGAGGCACTCTCAGGAACTTTGTAATTCCCAAAGCAAAACATTATTGGATACACCATTTCGGTACTAAAGAATCAAAACCAGCTCTGGTTTTTCCCACGCAAGGCCTACATGGTTAAACAATAGCTTCTCCTTCTCCCCACCCCTGGCTGTTCACATTGTCCAATTATGAATCGTCCTTTTCTTTTGAGAACAGTTCACTTCTTTGCTGGACACCTTCAGCAGTGGCCTTGGTAGGTTCTTGGCTCTCACTGTCTGTCTCTGGAGCATCTGCACTTTTTCTCACCCTTCTCTCCCAGTTCTTTGGCAAATCGAATAGTGATAAGACTCAAATGTTTCAAAAGCTGATATAGAGCAGACATCAAATGTAAATCTTCCAGGATCAAAGAAGACATTGAATCAAGTTTTTGTTATTGTTGTCATTTGTGTTGTTATTGATATGCACTCCTACTTTTCAGCAGAACCTTACAGTAAATTGCCCTACCTCAGAGGACATTTCCTCATCCTCAGCAATTACTTGCAGGATAGATTTAGGGCACAATTTGTGAATCCCCAACATGCAATTCTACTCCTACTCTAATATCCAACATGTAAAACCAACTTCCAATCTTGTCTTGAAGAAGTGGTGTATGTGGTTAAGCATTAATTTATATCATTTAGAGTGTGATTCTTTTGGCAGCTCCATCAACCTCTGAGGAAATAGACCTGCCAGAGAAAGAGGAGATCCATCTATTTATGTCTCTTTAATAGAATAGGAGCAATCAAATAAGTCTGAATGAACACATTTGAAGTACAAAGCAGAGAGATTAAGGCAGGGATCATGTACAGACAAACAAAACAGCAGCATTTCTGGATCGGTCAATTTTCTGTGTGTTCCATTATAAAGTAGGGGGAAAAACAGGCAGGAACCTCAAACTGAAAGCCACATTACTCGTGGAAGTGCATAGTGAATGGATAGCTGGAACTGGATACATCCTTGTCTCTGGATAATCTATCCCCAGGATCATCATAAATAAAAGACAATTTGCTGTTTTTGATTCCCCAAAAATTGCACAGTGGCCGGTTTCATTCCCTTTGTGCGTAGGACAATAGCAGAAAGGCAACACTCATATCTTCTCTGCAGGATGGATAATGGTAGATCCCCCTGAAATTCTTAAATAGACTCTTGATTTCAGATGCTGCTCACTGTGAACCCTGCCCAGAAGACCAATATCCCAACAAGGACAAGGACCACTGCATTGCCAAGAAGATCCACTTCCTTGCCTATGAGGACACCCTGGGCTACATCTTAGTTTTCCTTGCTCTTTTCCTCTCTGTGATTACATTTGCAGTCCTGATTATTTTTTATAAACATCATGACACACCAGTTGTCAAGGCCAACAACCGAGATCTCACGTACATCCTCCTGGTCTCCCTCCTGCTCTGCTTCCTCTGCTCCTTTCTTTTCATTGGTCAACCAGGGAAGATCACTTGTCTGTTCCAACAATCTGCCTTTGCCATTCTCTTTTCTCTTGCAGTTTCCTCTGTGTTGGCAAAAACTGTCATGGTGGTTCTGGCCTTCATGGCCATCAAGCCAGGGAGCAAGACAAGGAAATTCTTAGGAAAACCACTGACCAACTCCATTGTCTTAGCCTGTCCCCTGATCCAAGCAGTCCTTTGTGCTACCTGGCTGGTAACCTCTCCCCCATTTCTTAACCTGGACTTCCACTCCTTGTTTGGAGAGATCATCTTGGAATGTAAGCAAGGCTCAGCTGTAATGTTTTGCGGTGTCCTTTCTTACCTAGGACTTTTGGCCCTTGTCAGTTTCATAGTGGCATTTCTAGCTAGGAAATTGCCTGATAGTTTTAATGAAGCCAAGTTCATTACTTTTAGCATGCTGATCTTTTGCAGTGTTTGGATCTCCTTTCTCCCTACCTACCTGAGCACCAAAGGGAAGTCCATGGTGGCTGTGGAGATCTTCTCCATTTTGGCCTCTGGAACTGCTCTCTTGGCTTGTATCTTTTTCCCCAAATGCTACATTATTCTGCTGAGGCCCGATCTGAATTGTAGAGAAAATATAGTAAGGAACAAGAGTATCTAACTAATGCAAGGATTAGCCTCATTTATATTTGTCTTTGTGGCATATATAGAATGTGATAAGGTTTCTAATAAATAATAACATGAAGGAGGAATTTGTCCATAAAGGAATTCCTTATCAAGTGCTGCAATTCATTATAGTATTCCTGTGGTCAATCTTTTGTTTTTCATGTTTTTAAAGTGTCCTTAGTGAGGTCCAGTGCTCTGTATGGAAGGAAAACCTGTTGTTAATGATGCATTTTTTATTTTGGATATTTCTAAGTTTGTATGGCAAAGGAAAAAACCCAAAATTAGATACAAGCTACTGCAAGATGCTAAGGAAAAGGGGGGCTTGGGTTTTCCAGACCTGAAATTGTATTTTGAGGAATGTTGTCTGGCCTGGTTAAAAGAGTGGGTGAACCTCCAGAATAAGAGGCTACTTGAATTAGAGGGGCATGAATTAAGGTTTGGTTATTTATGGTATGATAAAGTTAAAGTTAATGTTGATTTTAATAATCACTTTGCGAGACGTGCCATACTAAGAGTTTGGAATAAATATAAAACAAGGTTCTATACGAAGTTTCCTCTTTGGGTGTCCCCCCAAGAAGCTTTTTTAAGAAAAGAAATGGTGGTGAATCCCGACTGGACGTATGGTAAAATATTATCTTTCAACTCTGGTGAACCTAAATTAAAGTTGAGGGAAGAACTTGAATTAGAAGGTTATGTTTGCCATTGGTTTACATATCAAGAACTGAAAGAAAAGTTTAAATCAAATAAAAAGAGTTGTGGGTTTGATTTTGCTAAAAATGAATTGGAAATATTACTATGTGGTAGTGATTAACATATTATTGCTAAGATTTATAAAATGTTATTGAAATTGAATTTGGAAAGTGAACATGTAAAACATTGTATGATTCACTGGGTAAGGAATTTTGGATATAATGTGATGCTTGAACAATAGAAAATATGTGGATAAAAGGTTTAAAATTTACACTAGACTCTAATGAAGATGATATATCGCTGGCATTTAACACCGGATAAGTGATAACGGATGTATAAAGGTAGTTCAAATGAAAATTGGAAGTGTAAAAGAAAGAAGGAACTTTTTCCCATTTATGGTGGACATATGATAAAGCAAAGAAATTTTAGATTATAATTATAATACAGAATATTCTTCAAATGAAAATAAAAATGAAACCAGAAACTTTTCCTTTGGGTTTAATGGAAAAAGACTTGGAGAAAATTTTTGATCATATATATATATATATACACATATTGACAGCAGCAAGACTATTATATGCACAGAAATAGAAGGACACTTAGATTCCCACTGTGGATGAATGGCTACATAAGCCATTGGAGTTACCCCTTAGAGAGGACAATTTACTGTTAAATAATTGGTAAATGAGAATAATAATGTAATAAACAGTTAAATAAGAAAATGTGGGATAGAGGATTAAGCACAAAAGATTCATAACCGATCAATACACTTTCTGTAATTATAATGGATGACAATTGTTTTATGTTTTAAGTTTTGTTTAAAAAAAAATCAAAAAAAAAAAAGAAGAAGCCGTTGGAGTTGGTAGAAGTGGCAAAATTGATCATTTTGGTTAAAGGAAAGAATATAAGTACCTTTCTTTCCACATGGAAACAGCTTCCAGATTTTGTGCTTGAAGTGAAAAAAAATGAAACTTTGATTTTGGCTTTTACCAATTAAATTGATATGTTTTTCTAGAAATGATTCGCCTATATTATTATGGAAAAAGAAAAAGTTGTGGTTTGATATTAATGCTTTTTTTTACTGCAACAGAGGGAGTCGGAAGTCCATGTTTCTTCTTTTCTTTTCCCCAATTTCTCCTCACTTTCTCCCCGTTTCCCCCTCACACAGAGTGTGTCTTCCTATTTACTTTTGCATTTTGTATTTTATTTTATAACCTAATAAAAAGCGTTAAACTGCAAAAAGATGTGTTTTATATTTCAAAGAGGATGCCATGGAGGACTTTCAATGTGATAAGCCAAACCTTGAGTTGGACACGGATGCAAAGCAGAAACCAATGCAGCTTGTAAAACACGGCTATTCCATGTGACATTCTAGGGGGTAGATAAAATTGTCCACCCTGCTTCCTTCAGCACCAGCTGTAGCTTCCAAATGCTCTTCAAAGGAAGCCCTACGTAGAGCACATTGTGTGAATTCAAATGCAAGAGGACCAGGGCATGAGTGACTGAGAACAGGGAATCATGATCAGGGAACAGAGAAGCAGCTGGGACTCCCCTCCCCTCTCTGCCCCACCTGAACCCAGCTCCAGAGCTGACCCACATGCCCTGCACTCATGTATTTCGGGGACCCTGCAGCCAGGCCTCTCCCACTTTGCTTCCTGCCTCGCCTTGCAGTATTGGCACCAGCAGCAGCAGCAGCCAGGATCAGGAGGCAAGTAGGCCCAGGCATCCCCTCAGGGAAGTGGGGCTGGGCAGTAGAGTCCTGGTGCCCTGGGAACTCAAGTGTCGGGTACTTGCTGCCCAGGGCCCCAGGCAGCCCATGTCCTGCTGCAATCCAGGAAATGCCATGTGACCTAAGAGGATCGGTGAGGCTTTGCCAGTGGATCAGGGCCTGGCACCCACCCTGGTCCCACCCCCAACATGAGGGATGTTGAGCACCCATGCCCACACTGGCCATGCCGACCCAGGCAGCTGCCACTGAGTAAGAAGCGGTAGCATGAGAAGCGCCAGCGGTGATGGGGTGGCAGCGGAAAGGATGGGTGTGCTGAGGCTTCAGTCCCCCCCCCAGGCCTGGGTCCACACCAGAAGCCTACTCATATGGGGAGACAGGGGACCCCCAGTTCGTCCATCCTTGCAGCCACCCCCCATTGCCCCTGGGGGTGGCGGTTCTCGCGTTGCTGCAGAGGGCTTGCCGGGAAGCCCAGCACCCAGTGGGGAGGAACCCAGGCAAGGCTGCATGTTCGGAGCTTCCCCAGTTGGCACATGGCGGGGCCGAGAGCACTGCCGCCAGCCGGGGAACAGCTGTCTCGCCAGGGAACAGTTCAGTATCTGGTTGTCCTCCGGTAAGAGGTGCACCAGCCCTCTTGGAAAAAGTGGAGAGTGCATGCACAGGAGGGTGCATACGCAGTGTGGGGCACATGCGTGGGGGGAGGGTCATGTGCACATGTGCAAATGGGGTGCAACGCCAAAAAAGTTTGCCATCACTGGCCTAGAGCAGGGGTGGACAATTGTGGCTCTTTTACAACCTGTGGACTTCAACTCCCAGAATTCCTGACAGCCAAGCTGGCTCAGGAATTCTGGGAGTTAAAGTCCACAGGTCATAAAGGGGCCATATTTGCCCACCCCTGCACTAATGCAAAACCTTGATAGCACTGCTTGGTCAATCATTGGTGGAACTGAATATCATCAGCATATGATGATACTGGATCTCAAACTGAGAAGGCTGTTCAGATGCACCCTGAAAGTCAATGGATTTGGCTCAGTCTCTCTCCTCCAACCAACACCCAATGGAACCACCTTCAGATGAAGGAGAGACTCACATAACAGAATGCACCCATGCCGTTTACCCCAGTTTCTAATTTCATCCCCCTGTCAAGTCTTTGTTAAAACTGTTTATTCCATCCAAGCATTGGCATGACTGCTCACAGCTACTAGGGTACAACCGATTCTCATGTGCCACCAAACCACATTAGCACTCATACTAGCTGACCAACTATGGCACAGGCCAAACTCTCTCTGGTCAGTTTCATGGAGGTCAAATTCACAACTTCACCAACTTCCATCTGCTCTGTGCATTACAAGAAACACAAACATGTTTTTCCATCCTGGTGAATAAAAAATTATGGCTACTCGGGTAGAACAATTGCTTTTCCTTGCAATTATCTGAAGTACAGTAATTCTTAGTGTGTCCCCTGTGGTTTCCAAGATTCAAAAGCTACCAAGATAAAACCTGCTTTAAAAATATCTCTGGGGGCAGAACATATCACCTTAGCCTGCCTTGCAAAGAGCTCACTCCTGGGTTTGAAGAGACTCAAATGCCTTTGTTTCCTCTATAGTCACAGCCCAAACACAGGTAAGAGGAAGCATTGTTGATATAAATTTGTCCTGGTGCCATCCAGGTGGCACAGGTGGTCTCTGATCTGCTAAAGTTCCAGTGAGATTTCAGGAGAAACCTTCAAATCAGTTTCTGCATAAACCTTGATTTCTGTTCTAGGAGGGAAGGTGAGAAGAATGACTGGGCAGGAGTCATGCTACTTCTGATGCTGATGCTCTTCTGGCTCCTGGCTCCAACTACAGCAAAGAGGCTGCAAACCATATGTGTGCTCCAGGATTATATTGACCTGGATGAAAACTACTATAAGCCTGGTGATCTCATTATTGGTGGGAATTTGCCCTTGAGAGCCAATTTAAAGTCTCCTTTCTTTGATTTTAATACTTTGGAGCTTGATTTAGTAAATAAGTAAGTTTCAGCTGAAGGGGATACATGAAGATAAATCGTTTCTTTGCTTTACATTCAGGGAATTTTTTCTTCCAGTGTTCAGGAGTTACAAAAATCCCTCTTCGTTTTGGAATCAGTATTGCTCATGTATTTAGTAAATCTATGAGGTTACCCCCACTCTAGTCCTGTGCTCAGCAATCTTTACCACACCTGAAGAAGCTGCTCCAAGAGAGACCTTAAATAACTACAGTGAAAGGGGAGCAGTTGGAAAGGATTCTAGACACTGGAGCAAAGTGAATATATCTATAACTGTCTGGTTCGGTTCTGCAACCCAACAAGACAGACACAGACTTCAGAAGATAATTAGAACTGCAGAAAAACAATTGCTACCAAGCTGCCTTCCATTGAGGACCTGTGTACTGCACGAGTCAAAAAGAGGGCTGTGAAAATATTGACAGACCCCTCACATCCTGGACATATTGTTTCAACTCCTACCCTCAAAATGATGCTGTAGAGCACTGCACTCAGAATAACTAGACACAAGAACAGTTTTTCCCCGAATGCCATGTTATCAGAGCTTCATCACTTGAGACTATCATGAAGAGATTGCATTGCCATTTGTCAGGAATGGTGTAGGGTCTCCTGCTTCAGTGAAGGGGGTTGGACTAGATGATCTATAAAGTCCCTTCCCACTCTCTTAATCTGTTAAATCTGTCATCACTCTGCTAAACAAATAATTCCCTCAACACTGTCAAGCTATTCACTAAGTCTGCATTACTATTAATCTTCTCATCATTCCTACCACCCATCTCCTCCCACTTATGACTGTATGACTGTAACCTTGTGGCCTTATGATTCATATTGACTGTTTCCTAATATGATTTGATTGCTAATTTGTTCCCTATGACTATCATTAAGTGTTGTAGCTTTTGATTCTTGAAGAATGTATATTTTCTTTTATGTACACTGAGAGCGTATGCACCAAAGACAAATTCCTTGTGTGTCCAATCACACTTGACCAATAAAGAATTCTAGTCCATTCTATTCTAATATGGCAGGGATGATAGAGAGTATAAAACAGTCCATGATATCTATGGAAAAGTTTGTCTCCTTTCTCACAAAATCACCCAGGTTTAGCCAAGGGAAATCCTTTGAAAAAAACCCAACCCAATGAAATTTGGGAGTTTCTGCCCTCAAAAGTCCCCCCAAACAGTGAAGCAAATTTTACAGACATGCAGAAGCTTTCCTGTAATATTTGCCAATGTTTTGCTCACTACAGACCCATCACCAGTTATTACCAGCAGTTCCTTGCATTGATGTTTGCTGTTTCCGAAGTCAATAAGGATTTTCTTCTGCTCCCCAACATCACCCTTGGCTTCCACATCCATGGCCATTCCCAGAGGGAGATTGAGATTTCCTTAAAGAGCCTCTCCATGCTCTCCTCACGAGGCCAAGTGGTTCCAGGGTACAAATGTCACCTGCAGGACTCTCTACTGTCCATCATTGGTGGTCTCAGTGCCAAGTCCTCAAGGCTGATGGCCTCCATGTTCAGTGTCTTTAAGGTCCCGCAGGTAAGAGAGCTCCACTGGATCCAGTATGGAATAGACAAAGATCAGAAGTAAACAGAAGCCAAAGATGAAACTAAAATTAGTTGTTGTTGTTGTTGTTTTGTGTGTGGGGGGAATTAATGAACTTGTGACCCTTAGATTATTCTTTATTAAAGGGTAGCCATCATTTTAGTGCCATTTATTCTCTGTATCAGGTTGTTGGTTTTTTCTCTTGTCTTTTGATGTACCACAACCAATAAAACTGGCTAAGAGGGGAAGAAGATGAAGTTTGCCATTCAAAGTGAGTCAGCCTGACTGGAGGCCCATCAAGCACACAATGGTCACTACTAAAGTCACCAGAAAACTTTTACTTTGTCTTTGAAAAAAGAATCTCTTTAGGCCGTCTTAACAAGTACAAACTCTGCTGCCACTTATCACTCTAGCCTGTCAGTCAATTTGCCGCTTTCAATGGAGCCTCCCATGCTCCCTCTCGTCGGCTTTCCCTCATACACACACCTCTCCAAGTAATCCGATCCCAACACGGGCTCCTCCGCTTCACGTCTCTCTGTGTTGTGGGCAAATCTTCTTCCACTGGGTGCGAGCCTGGCTTCGGGGCTACCATCTGGAGCCCTCTTCCTCCACTGGCATCCCGGGGTGGGATTTCCCTTCACAAATCCAGCCGATCGCACTTCAGCAGGCTTGCTAGGGCTTCCCCTCTACTGTACCCTCCCCAATGAGGTGACCAGTGGCCAATTCACGCTGCTCAGCGGATAAAATCCAGCCAAGGAATCAGGAGCGATCCATCTTGGCTGTAGCCGCCAGTGACGTCACACCCGGAAGTCTCGGAATGTATGGTTTTTATTGTTATGTATAATCAATGTTTTTCTCTTATGTTGATTTTAACTTGGAAAATTTAATAAAATTTATTTTATGAAAAGAAAAAAGAATCTCTTTTTCTCCAGCTCGGTGTTGGCTTTGAGTTCTCTCAGGGAGAGAGAAGAGTTTATCCTTCCTTCTTCGGGATTAATCCCAAGGAATCTCCTCAGTATGTGGGTTTAATCCAGCTGCTCCTGTACTTCCAGTGGAACTGGGTTGGTCTTTTTGCCCCTGAAGATGAGAGGGGAGAACGTTTCATCTCAACTCTAACGCCAATGCTCCAGGAGAAGGAGATCTGCCTGGCCTTCACTCTAATGCTGGAATTGGATAGTTTTCTAATCACTCTGAAGAAGTTAATTTTCAATTTCCCTACTTTGTCTAAAACAGAAGTGTTTATTATGTTTGCAGACTCAGCAGTTACTCTCAGTGTAGCAGGGGCAATGCATTATTTGGAAAATATCAGAAAGGCATCAATAAGGAAAGTTTGTATCCTCACTGCCCATTGGAAAATTGGTGAGAAAGAATCAGAACAAACATTGCGATATATAAAGATTTTTCATGGAGTCTTGCATTTCAGGGACCACTCCGGGGATGTCTCTGAATTCAGCCACTTCCTCTTGTCCTTAGACCCCTTGAACCCCCAGGGAGATGTCTTTCTCCCTCTATGGTGGGAATTTGTCTTTGGCTGCAAGATCCATAAATCAGGAAAGATCCCTCCAAAGGGAGAAAAACAATGTACAGGAAAGGAGAATCTGCAGAATCTGCCCACTTACACTTTTGAAAAAAGAATGACAGGTGACAGTTACAATATCTACAATGCTGTTTATGCTGTGGCACACGCTTTACATGAAATGCATGGATCCAGAATTCAACCAACCATGATGAGGCTTGGAAAGAGGATCTCAAATGTCCAGTCATGGCAGGTAATTTCTGTGGCTTTTGACTTAGATCAGAAGCTCCCCATACAAATTTCTTCAGTTCCTGATTCAATGTCTGCATATCAACTTATTTGAGACCCTGCCCTTCTTTTAAGTTTACCATTTGTTGTGCTACTCAGCTTGCTGTGTGAAAACAGCTTCTGATTAATCACGGATGGAAACTAACCAAGGAGAGAAGCAACCTAGAACTTAGGAGAAATTTCTTAAGGAACGGTTTATCTTTATAGGTCATGGGTGCCCCATTGCTGGAGTCATTTAAGAAGAGACAGGACAGCCACTTGTCTAAAACTACAGAGGGTCTGTTGCTTGAGCAGGGGGTTGGACTAGAAGACCTCCAATGTCCCTTCCAATACTATGATTCTGTTTCTATGACAACCATAGCACACAGCAAGATTCAAAGGGGTCCTAATGGGTTCCTGGTCTGAAATTCATCAGAATTTCCTACATCAAAGCCTAAAATGTTGCACCTCTCTGAATAGTGAACTGACCAACCAGGTCAAATGCTTCCTTCCACATGGCCCAGTAGATCAAACCTGGTTCCTGCTTTCTGGTGCCTTTGTCAATTAGCCAGAGAAAATCAGTGGAATTTTCCATGGTTTTGAGAGAAATGATTTATTCATTTCAAACATTCATTTATCAGTTAGCAAGACCGAGGGCCAGAGTAACCAATTGAAAGTGCACGTAGCCAAGTATCACAAGAGAAGATCCTAAGATTAAATATAGATTGTGGAACTAAAATTCTTGTGTTTTGGTGAAATTGGAATCGGAAACCATGCCCAGTGATAAAGAGAAAAGTTTTAGTTTCAGAGGTAAATACACCTGATTCCTCAGATCGCCAGCAAGAGATGGAACTAGCTTCTCATCTTCTCAAGATGGCCATTATGTGATGATAGAAGCTAGGCTGGGGTCACCCTTTTTGAAGATAGGAAAGACTGTGGCTAGTGACCATAGCTTGGTCAAGAAGCTGGTCCAGAAAGATTTTTCATAGATTATGCTTAGAGGCTCAGTGGAAAGCTTTTTAAAGAAGTAGGCACATAATCCATCAGGTCCAATAGATAGAGATGGTTTTAGGCTGCCCAGTGCCTTTTCAACATTATCGTCTGTAAAATCAATATGTAGTAGATCGTTGCAATTAGTTGTGGTACGAATAGGAAATGTGGGACTTGAGCCATTGCCTTTTAGGGGTGGGATGGATCTTGAGTCTTCAAGCTTGCTGTTTACCAAATTATAGAAGGTGCAGGTAGATTTTGTGCGTAGAAGGTTTTCCTCTTGTTTACTGTGGTAATTGATGCATTCTGTCTTTATCTGGCAGCATAAGATTTTGTAGCAGCTTTTAAAGTTAGCAATATAGCCAGTTTTGTTTTTTCGCGAAAGGGATTATTTTTTTGATTTAAGCTTCCTTATTGTTATGGGTGATTTGTGTTTTCTGGTTTTGGGGGTAATTAGTGATACGTATAGTTTAATGACACTTTTGATTTCAAGCAAAAAAAAATGTTATAATGGTCTTCAGCAGTATTACAACCAGGGAACAGAATTTGTCAATCAAGAGGTGAGAGGTCAGTGTCTATGAGATCATAGTTGGATTTTTTTAAAGTTATAATTGGGGATCCCATCATTATGATATTCTTTGTAAGGATGTATATTGAGACAAAAGTCAGTCATGCTGTAGTCACTGTTGGAAAAGGATTATTTTATTTGTAGACCATAAATTGAGTTTAAACTGTTGCAGAAGATGAGATCAAGGCAGTTGTTGAGTCTGGTGTTGTTAGATACTAGTTGATCCAGTCCCAGATTAGTAACAGAATTGTACTGGGTTGCATGTATGGGTTCAGTTGTACATTCGTTTATGGTCCAATTAATAAGCAGTAGATTGAGGTCACCAAGAAAGATGAGAGGGTGTGTGACCACCTTAGTAGTGAAATTAGCTGGTTCACATGTACAAGGTCGTAATCAGGGGTTCTGTAACATAGTAAGAAGCTAAACATTTTTTGTGCTACTCAGTTTGCTGTGTGAAAAGAGCTTCTGATTAAGAATGGATGGAAACTAACCAAAGAGAGAAGCAACCTTGAACTAAGGAGAAATTTCTTAAGGAATGGTTTACCTTTAGAAGTCATTGGGGGGGAGGGGGCGGCATTGCTGGAGTCATTTAAGAAGAGACCGGATATGAATGAAGTAATGATAAAGAAGAAAATACCCAAATCATGGACTGAGGTGTATATTACTTTGATACATAAGGAAGATGCAGACCCACAACAAATCAAAAATTCCCTGCTAAATTCAGATTATAAAATTTTTGCTTCAATATTGGCAGAAAGGTTCAAGAGATATCTGACCAAGTTTATACATGCAGACCAGAATAGATTTCTCCCAAAAAGACAAATTAGAGATAATATAAGAATAATTCTAGACACATTAGAATATTATGAAGCACATCCGGAAAAGCAGATGGCTTTGATATTTTTAGATGCACAAAAAGCTTTTGACAACGTTAACTGGCGATTTATGATACTTCAAATGGAAGAGGTGGGCTTTGATAGGAAATTTATTCAGGCAATTGAAGCTATATATTTTAAACAGACGGTAGAAGTAATGATAAATGGTGAATTGACTGATTCTATCGAAATAGAAAAAGGTACTAGACAAGGATGTCCGCTGTCCCCATTGTTGTTTATATTGACTTTAGAAGTTTTAAATAGAAATATCAGAGAAGATAAAGAGATAAAAGGTATGAAAATATGAAAATATGAAAAGAAGAATATAAATTACAAGCTTTTGCAGATGACCTGGTCTTTATTATTGAAGAACCACTAATAACAATAAATAAACTGACAGAAAGTATTGGAGAGTTTGGGAAAGTAGCTGGCTTGAAAATTAATAAAGACAAAACAAAGATAATGACTAAAAATATGTTGAAAATGCAAAAAGAGGAATTGACGGAGATTTCAAAGATGCAACTCACAAACAAGGCAAAATATTTGGGAATATATTTGACAGCAAGGTGTAGCACGCTTAAAGAAAATAATTATAATAAGCTCAAACAACAAGGAATTCTTTGTAGATTTGAATAAAATGATATTGAAATATATTTGGCAGAGAAAGAAGGCGAGAATAAAGTTAAAGTTGTTACAAGATGCTAAAATGAGGGGTGGTTTTGTCCTGCCTAATTTTGAACTATATTATCAAGCAACAAGTTTAATGTGGATTAAAGAATGGATAACTTTAAGAAATACTAGATTATTGAATTTGGAGGGACATGATTTGTTATTGGGATGGCATGCCTTTTTATGGTATAAAGGAACCAAAATACAGGGGTATTTTAGAAGACATCAAATACGTGAAGCTTTGTGGTTGAATTGGGAGAACGTTAAAAAACATCATTATTTGAAGATTCCAGTCTGGGTATCTACAATTGAAGCTTTTTCATATCCAGTAATATTTAAAGGGGAACAAATTGTTCAATATAGTGAGTTATTGGATGAAAAGGATGAACTTAAGTTAAAGCAAGATCTAGAAGATCAGGGATGTAAAATGGATTGGTTTTCATATATGCAGATATTTTCTAGATATCGAGAAGATCTCAAACAAGAAGGTTTTTATAATGGTTTTGACTAATTTAGATAAGATATTAATAGGTTCTGATTACTATGTAATTAAAAAGTTATATGGATATTTGTTAGAGATAAAATTGGAAGAAGAACAAGTTAAAGAATTAATGATAGCGTGGGGGGGAAATTTTGGTTATGGTATCGATTTAGAGAAATGGCAAAAATTGTGGTCACATAATTATAAAATGACAATGTCTACAGCATATAAGGAGAATTTGTATAAGATGTTTTACAGGTGACATCTACCCCCGACGAGGATAGCCAAGAATAAATCGGAGAAATGTTGGAAGTGTCATCAGACCCCAGGATCATATTACCATATGTGGTGGACATGCGTAGAAACAAGGAGATATTGGACTAAGATACACATGTGGTTGGAAAAAATGATAAAAAGACACATTGATTTTAAACCAGAGACATTTTTATTAGGGATCTTACCAGAGATATTCAATAAAGAATTGCAATATTTGATTGTGAATATTTTAACAGCAGCTAGAATCGTATTTGCTAAAAACTGGAAAGGAGAGAAGATAATTACTGATGAAGAAATTATTAAGAAAATGCTGGACTGTGCTGAAATGAGTAAACTGACATTTGAAATAAGAGAACAGGAAGATAAACAATATTATTTGATATGGGAGTTATTTTATCAATGGATAGACAATAAAACATGGAGATGAAATATGATATATGAAACGAAATTAAGATAAAATGTGTAAACACTTGTTTTCTTTTAGAGGAAAAGAACATTTGTCATATATTGATATTTTGAAGATTTTGGGAACACGAAAGGATTTTAACCGACCTAAACACTGTCTGTAACTGTTTGAAAGGATGATGTTTTTATATTGTTTTTGTTTGAAAATTTAAAAAAATATAAAAAAAAAGAAAGAAGAGACAGGATAGCCACTTGTCTAAAACTGTAGAGGGTCTGAGCAGGGGGTTGGACTAGAAGACCTCCAATATCCCGTCCAATACTGTGATTCTCTTTCTATGACAACCACAGCACAGAGCAAGATTCAAAGGGGTCCTAATGGGTTCTTGGTCTGAAATTCACCAGAATTCTGTACATTAAAGGCTAAAATGTTGGACCTCTCTGGATAGTGAAGAGTCCAACTGGGTTGGGTGCTTCCTTCCACGTGGCCCAGTAGATCAAACCTGGTTCCTGCATTCTGCTGCCTTTGACAATGAGCCAGAGAATATCTGTGGAATTTTCCATGCTTCTGATGGAAATAATTAATTCATTTCAAACATTCATTTATCAAATAACAAGACTGTGGGCCAGAGTAACTGTCTGAAAGGGCATGTAGGCAAGTATCACAAGAGAAAATCCTAAAATTAAATTTAGATTGTGGAATTAAAATTCTTCTGTTTTGGTGAAATTGCAGTGGGAAACCGCACCCAGTGATAAAGAGAAAACTTAGTTTCAGAGTTAAATACACCTGATTCCTTAGACTGCCACCAAGAGATGGAACTAGTTCCTCAGACATGAACATATCTTCTCAAGATGGCAATTATGTGATGATAGAAGCAATGATGTCTCATTTGTAGCTCTAGCCCTAATACTCCAATTTCTGAAGGTCTCCTTTCTTTCAGATTCTTCCTTATTTGAGGAATGTGCAGTTCAACAATAGTGCTGGAGATGAAGTCTCCTTCTCAGAAGATGGACTGGGATCTGCTCGTTATGATCTTCTCAATTGGGTTCTCTTCCGCAATCGATCCTTTGCCCCTGTGAAAGTTGGGCAAGTAAATCTTGGGGGTTCCCTAGGCCAAGATTTCACCATTAACTCTGATGGAATCATCTGGGCCACAATGGTGAGCTGCAAAGAAAGGCTGTAAGTTCAGGGAAAGATTCATTCTCTTCTTGAGATGCAGAACATCTTTCTGACATGAAAAATAATCAATTGAGACAGAAATTATGGCAGTCACTTGGTGAAAAATCTGCTTTGCATGTAGCACCTGATTTATGGCATTCTGCAAAGGGTTAGGCTTGGGACCAACATCTGCTTGAAACAAAGGATGCAATTACAGCAAGCAACAGTGATTTCCATGGACCATTTCCACTCAGTTGTATCCTCATGGTTCTTTCTTTTGGAAATTCTCTAGTCCCATCACAAGACTTCCTCTGCAGGCTGAGATTCCAGATCCAATCTCCCACATCCATGGGTGTGTCAGGAATACCTCTGGCCTGAATACCTCAGGATTGTTCTTGATTTTTGATAGACAGGGGCAAACTATTTCTTTAGAAGAGAATCTGAACATAGAAGTAGGAATAAGGAAGGGAAATAGGAATAGGGAAAATATTATTATTATTATTATTATTATTATTATTATTATTATTATTATTATTATTATTATTATTATTATTTTATTTCTATACCGCCCCTCTCCAGAAGGACTCGGGGCGGTGTACAGCCTATTAAAACAAAAAATATACAAATATCAAAATTTAAAATTATTAAAAATATTACACAATTTCAGCCCGGATTAAAACCCCCAATTTAAAACTCCCAATTTAAAATAATTACATAGTTAGCCCTGCCTGGCGAAACAGTCGGGTCTTAAGGGCACAGCGAAACACACGGAGGTCGGAGATCTTGTGTATTTCCGGGGGCAGTTCATTCCAAAGGGCAGGAGCTCCCACAGAGAAGGCTCTCCCCCTGGGTGTCGCCAGCCGACATTGCTTGGCCGATGGCACCCTGAGGAGTCCCTCTCTGTGTGCGTGGACTGGCCAGTGGGCGGCTATTGGTGGCAGAAGTCGCTCTCACAAGTATCCGGGTCCTAAGCCATGGAGCGCTTTAAAGGTGGTAACCAACACCTTGAATCGCACCTAGAAGACCACTGGGAGCCAGTGCAGCTCGCGCAGGAGAGGTGTCACATGGGCGCAATGAGTCGCGCCCATAATCACCCGCGCGGCTGCATTCTGGACCAGTTGGAGCCTCCGAGTGCTCTTCAAGGGGAGCCCCATGTAGAGAGCATTGCAGTAGTCCAGACAGGATGGGACAAGGGCATGAGTGACCGTTCGCAAGGCATCCCAATCCAGAAAGGGCCGCAACTGGCATACCAGGCGAACCTGATAAAAAGCCCCCCTGGCCACGGCCGTCATATGCTCAAAAGAATGAATGCAGCAGGTTCATTGCTTAGGTCATCTCAAGTATTTCTCTTTTCTCTTTCAGAAGGTGCCCTTTGCCAGGTGTGGCATGAAGAGGTGCCATGCAGGAGAGAGGAGAAGAGTTCCAGAGGGCAAGCAGGTTTGCTGCTACCAGTGTGACCCTTGTCCAGAAGGGACCTTTTCTAATCAGACAGGTAGATCAGACTTTTAAATCTTAATCCTCCAGAATCAAGGAGGACATTATTTAAGTCATTTTTGTTATTGTTATCTTTTTTGATAAGAGTGACATGAAATCATATTTTTCAGCAAAACTTTTCAGTTTACAGATCTAAATTGCCTTGGCCACAGAGGCCACCTTTCCCGATCCTCAGCAGTTCCATGCAGGGTAGCTTTAGGGCAGAATTGATAAATGTCCAATTTCCACTCCTACTCTTAACACCTAATTGCAAAAACTGCCTTTCAATCTATCCTGAGGAAGTGGGCTGTGCGGTCCAAGCTTTAATTTTTATTATTCAGATTATGCTCCTTCCGTCAGCACTATCAACCTCTGAAGAAATCCACCTGCCAGGGAAAGAGGACATTCATCTATCTATGTCTCTTTGATAGAGCCGGAGGGAGGGAAAAAACATCTGAATGAACAGATTTGAGATACAAAGCAGAGAGGTTAAGGTAGGGATAATATATACACACACACAAAAACAGCAATATTCCTGGAGAACAGATCTATCAATCTTCTGTGGGTCCAATTATAAAATAGAAAAAAAAACCAGGCAGGAATCTCAGACAGAAAGCCACAATATTCATGAAGTGCACAGTGAATGGACAGCTGGAACTGCATAAATTCTTGTCTCTGGCTAATCTATCCCCAGGACTTCTTAAATGAAGGATGATTTACTCTTTTTGATGCCCCATAAATGGCACATTGGGTTTTTCATCAGTCCTTTTGTGGGTAAGCAATAGCAGAAAAGTAACACACATATCTGTTATGCAGGAGAGATAATGTGCTTGGTAGATGCCCCTGAAATTCTTAAACTAAGTCTCTTGATTTCAGATGCAGCTCACTGTGAACCCTGCCCAGAAGACCAATATCCCAACAAGAACAAGGACCAATGCATTGCCAAGAAGATCCACTTCCTTTCCTATCAAGACACCCTGGGATACACCTTAGTTTTTCTTGCTCTTTTCCTCTCTGTGATCACTTCTGCAGTTCTGTTGATTTTCTATAAACATCATGACACTCCAATTGTCAAGGCCAACAACCGAGATCTCACTTACATCCTCCTGGTCTCCCTCCTGTTTTGTTTCCTATGCTCCTTCCTCTTCATTGGTCAACCAGGGAAGATCACCTGTCTCTTCCAACAATCTGCCTTTGCCATCCTCTTTTCCCTTGCGGTTTCGTCTGTGTTGGCAAAAACTGTCATGGTGGTTCTGGCCTTCATGGCCACCAAACCAGGGAACAAGACAAGGAAACTCTTAGGAAAACCACTGACCAACTCTATTGTCATAGCCTGTCCCCTGTTCCAAACAGTCCTTTGTGTCACCTGGCTGATAACCTCTCCCCCATTTCTTAACTTGGACTTCCACTCCTTGTTTGGAGAGACCATCTTGGAATGTAAGCAAGGCTCAGCTGTAATGTTTTATGGTGTCCTCTCTTACCTAGGGCTTTTGGCCCTTGTCAGTTTCACAGTGGCATTTCTAGCTAGGAAATTGCCTGACAGCTTTAATGAAGCCAAGTTCATTACTTTTAGCATGCTGGTCTTTTGCAGTGTTTGGATCTCCTTCCTCCCCACCTATCTGAGCATCAAAGGGAAGTCCATGGTGGCTGTGGAGATCTTCTCCATTTTGGCCTCTGGAGCTGCTCTCTTGGCTTGTATCTTTTTCCCCAAATGCTACATTATTCTGCTGAGGCCCAATCTGAACTGTAGAGAAAATATAGTAAGAAACAGAAATTTATAGGAATTGACCCATTTTTAGTTGTCTTTGTGGCATGTTTAGAATGTGATAAGATTTCTAATAAATGATGACTGAAGTAGGAATTTGTCCATCCCAGGACCTGGCTAGCTTTTCTGATTTTGGAATCAATTTCTTTCTCCAAATAGCCATCACTCAAGTTGATGCTTCTCATGTGTTTGAAGCTATTTGCATTTGTCAACAACTGTGTTCTTTGGTCTACAAAAAAGTGGTGTTTGGCAAGGGCTATGATAATAAAAACAGCTAAGAAGGAAACCAAAAGAGCAAAGTGCATCTTCTCCAGCAGGCAATGCCCAGATAAGCATGGATTAGCACCAGACAAACAAACCGAAATCATTATATTAATCAAGGGACTACCAAGAGAAAAATCATACCCCCATCAACACTGAGAAGTAAGCTACTGGATATAAACAGGAAACAATCCCAACACTCACTAGACTTGAAATGTCTGCAAGCAAACAGCCAAACTCATAGAACACCAAGGACTCCATAAATACATAGATGACAGAGTGTAAATTACAATTATTTATTAAATTTATATGCCACTATCTCAGTCTACAAAGTAACTGGGTGGCTACAATTGGAATAATAAAGATAAAATATTAAATATATTAAATATTACAACACAGCGCAAAACTGGTACAATGGCACTGTCTTCTTTGTCAATCCACCAGCCACCTCCAGTTTTTAATAAACTTCTGGAAGACCAGAAGGGAAGGGACAGACCTCACCACAGGGGAAAAATATTTCATGGCAGAAAAGGTTCTCCTTCTAGACTCAGTCAGCCAAAAGTTTGACCAAGAGGGCCTGCATCATACTGCTTCTTTCCCCCCCCCATTTTTTTTTTTAAACATAAAACATAAAATACATCTTTTTAGAGCAAGGGTTTGGTCCGGCAGAAAATAGGTACAATTATCCACATTCCCCGAATCAATTTTGTTCCAGATTTTATCCATTTACATCTTAAAAAAAAGAAAAAGAAAAAAAAGAAAAATCTTATTCTAAACATTTATCATTCTACTATTACACCCAAATTTCTAAACAATAAACACCGTTCTAAGTTTTTATCATTTTAACAATCAATATTTCATATATATTCCTCAATCCTAAAACCCATTACTGCAAATCTATATTTTACCTCTCTTAAATGACAACTAATATCCATGATCTTAGCAAAAAATATTTTTCTCCTCTCTTAAATTCATTTCAAAGTCAATCAACATTTCCTTCTATAATTTGTTACTTCCAGAATATTTTATTTTATTTACTTCAATCTTATTCTCATATTCTATTAAATCTGATATTTAACTGACTCATAATCTTTATAACCTTAATAAGGGGGAGCTTCCGGTTGGTGCCGCGGGGAACCAGATGGGGAATTAGCAGGCTCTTCGGAGCCCCGCGAAAACCCCGTCTGCTAAGCCCCCGCCAGCAGGTCGATAGACCTACCCTGTCCTGTAGGGACAGGGGGATAGAGAGGGACCCCTCGGATGGCCAAGAGGAACGGGCAGGATCCTCAGGGCTGGAGGCTTGCCCTCTACGCTGGTGGTGGTGGAGCGGCGGCCATGGTGGCTGCCTTGAAACCACAGCAACCGGGACACAAGAATGTGCAGGGGGAGAGGAGGAGAAGCGGAGAGCGGAGCCGGGAGTTTGCATGCCGGGTGAGTGGATACTCGCCCAGGCGGGAACTGCCCATAAAGGATGGATTACAACAAGTTCACCCCAGCCTTAACAGCAGCTGAGAACTATTGGGGCATAAAGAGAAAAGACCTGTTGGTGGATAACATCAATTACTGATTTTTTGGAATTGATTTGATTACAGATTTGGATATATTTTTTTCTTTTTTGTGGATAAATGAGATTGGATCATGCCTGGGAAAGAGGCAGGAGAAGAGGAAATAATTATGCCTTTAAAAGCAAAGGGAAAAAACAAACGGAGACTGACAAAATGGCTATTAGCTGAGAAGTGAAAGTGTAAATTCCTGACAGTTTGTTACTTGAAAAGAGAAACTTTGTTGCTTGTTACTTAAATTTGACTATTTAGAGGAAAAGACTTTGAGAACTTGACTTTGGATATATAACCTGTCCACTGGAGGATTTATTTGAAGATTGGAATGAAGAAATTAAATGGAATAATGAAAAGCTGGACTAATAAACGTGGCAACAAAAGAAGGACATGAAGATACCGTATATGGAAGAGTTTTAGAACCAATTTTGTAGAATTTTTAACTTTGATGACATTGAAATGGGAAAGAGACATATTTGGATAGACTGGAGAAAGGAATAACGGAATATATTATGTAACAAGATAAGAAAATGTTATACTTTGACTTAGGTGAATGTAATGGTTTTTGGGTGATTGGGTGAACAATGCTAGGAGATACTTTCTTGCTTCTCCATGCTCTCTCTCTATTTTCTTTTTTTCTTGTATCTTTTTCCTTGTCTTTTTTCCCCTCTCTATTTTTTCTAACCCATTTGATTTCTTTTGTTATATTTTTACTCTCTTCCTTCTTCGTTTATCTTTTTTATTGTTTCTTTTATTATTATTATTTATTTTTTATTGTAATTATTATTATTGCTACTATTCTTTTTTATTATTATTTTTATATAAATATGCAAACAATTTGATTAAGAAATAAGAGTATAAATGATTGAACAAAAATGTTTGGTTGTGCTAATGCCTTTTTAAATCTTGACTTCTTAATAAGCACTACTTACAGATTTAATAATTTGGAAGAAAATGTATTCTTTTTAAGGCATTGGATGTTAAAAAGAATTAACTAATAACCATAGAAAATTGATTTTATAGTGGTTTAAAATGTTGTTTTTTTATTGAAAATAAGAAATAAGCATAGAATGGGAGAAAATCTAGGAGAGAATAGGAGATAAGATATTTGTTGAAATATATTTTCATTTTAAATTAGCAAGAGATATGGAGGAGATTGGAAAATAACATTGGTAATATATTTTGAAGTAATTTGAAGCTAAATAACTGAATAAGAGATGTTGGAATGGAGGGAAGCGTAAAGCTGGATAATAACTAAAATAAAATGCTATGAATCAGTTAAATAAATGAATTTAGGAGTGGAGGAAAGCATGATTCTGGAGATCAGTGAAAACAAAGCCGTGACCCAGTCTTACAAATAAGGTAGGAGTGGAGGAGAGCATCATACTGGAGAACAGTCAAAGCAAACTGGGAACCAGTTAAAAATAAAATTAAGAGTTAGGAGTGGAGGAAAGCACGTGCTGGATAACAGTTAAAGCAAAGCTGTGAAACAGCCAAATATAGAGTTAGGAGTGGAGGAAAGCATACGCTGGGGAACAGTTAAAGCAAAACTGTGAACTAGCCAAAAAATAAAAAGTAGGAGTGGAGGAGACTATATCTGGGGATCAATTGAAATAAAGTTGTGAACTAGTTAAAAATAGGGGTAGGAGCGGAGGAAAGCATTGCTGGAAGGCAATCATTTGAGTTGTGAACCAGTTTTATAACAGATTTAGGAGGAGTAAAGGAGAAAGTCGGTGTCCAGTTAAAATTATACTGTGAACCAGCCAAAACAACCAAGGAAAGGAGTGGAGGAAAACGTTGCTGGAAAGCAGCTGATTAAGTTGCGAACCAGCAAAAGAAAGAAAGAAAGAAAGAAATAGGAGGAAGTGGAAGAGATTTTATTGGAGAATAGTAGTCAAACTGTGAACCAGTCAAATAGAGATAGGAGTATTGGAAAATACAGCTGGGAAACAGATAATTAAATTATGCATCATACCCCTTCTGATGGATAGAGAGGGGTGGACTAACTCTAATATCATTGGGGTGAGATGGTTCCTCAGATAGAATCCTATAAATAGAGAGCTGGAAGGGACTTTGGAGGTCTTCTACTCCAACCCTCTGCCCAAGGCAGGAATCTTTATTCCACTCTAATGCCGTTTCCATCTCATACCCAGCCCTGAATCATCACTGAAAGAGCCTGGATGAATGGCTACCTGCAATTCAGCCTCTGCACAAACCATGATTTCTGATCTAGGTGGGAAGGTGACAAGAATGACTTGGCTGCCTCTTCTGCTGATGCTGCTCTTCTGGCTCCTGCCTCCAACTTCTATGAAGGGGATGCAGACTAGCTGTGCCATACCATGGCTTATGTTTATTCCAGAGACGTTTTACAAGCCTGGTGATCTTATTATTAGTGGGAATTTGGCTCTGGGAACCACAGTTTTTCCCCCAACGATGGGCCAGACTCTTATCTAAACCCATACCAACGTGCTTTGCCATCTGTGTAAGTTTCACCTGGATGGGATAAATGTAGATAATTGATTGCTTTCTTTGGGATTTAAGGGACTCCTATCAGAAATACTAGTCATTGTACTATTGGCATTGTCCTTGTGCAGTTCAAGTCTTTGTGATTTTTGTAATAGAACCAAACGTATAAAATAGTCTAAAATTCTCAATCTTTCCAGAATTCTTCACCAGGAAGGTGATAAACAACAACAAAAGTAAGGAGGGACAATACATAAGAAACAGTGCTGGTCTAGTTGATGTAATGTTTGGGATAGAATAGAATAGAATAGAATAGAATAGAATAGAATAGAATAGAATAGAATAGAATAGAATAGAATAGAATAAACAGAGTTGGAAGGGACCTTGGAGGTCTTCTAGTCCAACTCCCTGCTCAAGCAGGAAACCCTATATTATTTCAGACAAATGGTTTTCCAATCTCTTCTTAAAAACTTCCAGTGTTGGAGCATTCATCACTTTTGGAGCAAGCCCTTCCACTGATTAATTGTTCTCACTGTCAGGACATTTCTCACTTCTCATTTCTCATTTCTCACATTGGATCACTCCTTGATAAGGTTCCATCCATTACTTCTTCAGGTGCTTTGGAGAATAGGTTGACCCCCCTTTCTCTTTGACAGCCCCTCAAATATTGGAAGACTGCTACCATGTCACCTCTAGTCCTTCTCTCTTAAACTAGGCGAACACAGTTCCTGCAATCTGTCTATGGAGATTCCCAGTCAACCAGGTCATAGTTTCCCCAAAGTATCAACTGGACTCTGAGACTAGACATACACAGTTCCTGATCGTAGGTTTCAGCATCCAGCCACCTAATCCTTCTTGCTCTTCTCTGCGCTCTTTCTAGAGTCTCAACATCTTTTTTATATCATAGTGACCAAAACTGGATGCAGTATTCCAAGTGTGATTGTCCAAAAGTATTATAAAGTGGTATGAATACTTCATGTGAACTTGATTCTATCCCTCTGTTTTTGAAGCCTAGGATTTAAACCATGACTGTTCCTCCCCATCAAACAGTTTCCATGCACTCCAGCAAAAACATGACAGCACTGCTTGTTCAGTCCGTGAATATACAACTGAACATTAACAGCATACGAATGATATCAGACTCTGACTGAGAAGGCCTTATTGATGCTCCCTGAAAGTTGGTGGATCGGGCTCAATCTCTTCCCACCAATCAACATTGAATGGAACCACCTTCAGCTGCAGGAGAGACCCACAAAGCAATATGTACCCATTCTCTGTTACTCCATTTTGTAATTTCATCCGCTGCCCTGTATTTACACATAAACTAGTTCTTCCATACAAGCATTGGCATGACTGCTCACAGTTACAAGGGTACGACTAATTCTCATGTTCCACGAAACCCCATTAGCACTCATACAAGCTGACCAACTATGGCACAGGCCAAGCTCCATCTTGTTTGCAGGAGCTCAAATTCACAACTTCACCATGACTCCATCTGCTCCGTAAATTACAAGAAATATTAGGAGAAACATAAACATGGTTTTACATTTGGATCAGTGGTGGGTTGCTACCGGTTCGCACCGGGTCAGGAGAACCGGTAGCGATCATTTGTTGTCGCTCGCTGAACCGCTGGTGACTTCTGGCTGGCCCCGCCCCTGAACCAGTCGCCCAGTCACTGCTCGCTCGCCCCACCCACTCGGCCCGCCCAGTCACTCTTCACCTCCCGGGTGGCAGAGCACACTGTGTGGCACTCACGCATGAGCAGTCTACTCTGTGGCTTGCCTAAGCTGCCTTCCCATGCAGTGCCTGCCCTGCGCCCCAACTGACCTGCCTCCTCCTACCTACAGGTAAGCATGTGAATCGTGCTAGCCCCCCCTTCCCCATTGCTTGCCGCAGCCCCCCTACCGTGTCCGATGGGCTCGCATGGCTTGCTAAGCTGGCATGGCCTGGCTCCATTTCAGGCCGTGCTGCCTGCGGCCTAGCTTGCCGCAGCCCCTCTATCATCCCCGCAGGGCTCATGACCTTACCTTCTTCCTCCCACAGCTGGTGGTAGAAGGGAAGGCAAACCAGCACCCACAAGGAACCGCTCCTCAGCCCCAGCCATGCATTTTCAAACCCAGGCTATTGCAATAGCTTTTCATTCCAAGAAGCCCGGGCTTGAAAACGGATGGCTGGGGCCGAGGAGCGGTTCCTCGTGAGCGCTGAAAGTACCGGCCTTCAACCTGGCTGTTTCTCTGTGCCTGGATTTCCGGTTGGGTCCCCAAAGCGCATTGCTGTGAAAAACTCTCTCTCTGTCCCAGCAAGAGAGCAGGGGAGAGAAAACAGAGCACTGGAGGACACGCGGAGGGCTCCATGGGGTCTCCAAGTCAGTGGCTGCTGCTTCTGTCCCCTGCTGCTTCTTGCCTGGGAGAGAAAGTCTTTCAGAGCACTGCGCTTTAGTTGAACTCCGGTAAGTCCCATCCAGAAAGCCCACACTTTCCCAGGGCCCCAAGGGCCCCTTCCTGCCACACCTGCCGCCGCCTGGAGCTGTTGGGAAGGCGATGCTTGTGGCAGATGGGAGGAGGCGGCTGCGGCTGATTTGGGGTGGAAAGTTGGAAACACAGAGAAACGCCCGGCGAAGCAACTGCCTTTTCCTCTCTGACTTCTGTTAGCAGAGAGAAGGAAGAGGCAGAGGCACCGGCAGTTGAAGTGGCCAATCGCTTTGCAGCTGGCGTGCTCCATTCGCCTGGCTTGCCTCACAGCACTCACATACACACACACACACACACACACACACACATCTCCCTCGAGGCCGAGCCATTTGTTTTCTTTTCCCCCTCATGGTGCCACCTCAAGCGCGTTAAAGAAAGGTAAAAGGAAGCGGGATGGGGGTGGGTGGGGAGAGAGGCTTTAATTTGCTTTGTGTCAGAAGCTGGAGGCTTTTTGTTTTCATTTATTTATTTATTTATTGGTTCGATTTATATGCCGCCCTTCTCCGGAGACTCAGGGCGGCTTACAGTGCGTTAAGCAATAGCCTTCATACTTTTGTATATACCTGCTTAGTAGGGCTTTCGGGCCCCCCCTATGCGGTGTTCTTTTTTATACAAAGTCGGCTTATTGCCCCCACAATCTGGGTCCTCATTTTACCTACCTCGGAAGGATGGAAGGCTGAGTCAACCTTGAGCCTGGTGAGATTTGAACTTGCAGTAATTGCAGGCAGCTGGTGTTACTTAACAGCGCTTTAGTCTGCTGCGCCACCAAGGTTCTTGTTCCTCCATTTGCTCCATGTTCCTCCTTCATGCAAAGAAAAAAGAAAAAAAAGCCCAATCTGATCTGGAGCCGAATGTCATTGGAAGCCATGCTGTCAGCCTGGAGTATTTTATTTCAGTCTTTAACTGGGCAGTGAATTGAACTTCCTCCCCTAAAACAGATGTGATGTGGGTTGATTTTTTGGTTCTTTAAGCGATGTGGACTGTTCCTCTAGGTCAGTGGTCTCCAACCTTGGCAACTTTAAGACTTCAACTCCCAGAGTTACTCAGCCAGCTTTGCTTTGCTGGCTGAGGAACTCTGGGAGCTTTGATGGCTGAGGAACTCTGGGAGTTGAAGTCCACAAGTCTTAAAGTTGCCAAGGTTGGAGACCCCTGCCCTAGACCACTTTAGGAGCAAAGTGGTGGGTTTTGCTGGCGTTTCAGGAGGAAGGGAAGAGAGGGAGGGAGAGGGAGAAAGAGAGAGAAAGAGAGAGAAAGAGAGAAAGAGAGAAAGAGAGAAAGAAAGAAAGAAAGAAAGAAAGAAAGAAAGAAAGAAAGAAAGAAAGAAAGAAAGAAAGAAGAAAGAGGAAGGGAGAGAAAGAGAGAGGGGTAAGGAAGGAAGGAAGGAAGGAAGGAAGGAAGGAAGGAAGGAAGGAAGGAAGGAAGGAAGGAAGGAAGGAAGGAACACAAACCCTGGCACTAGATGTGGCTTCAGAAGACACAGAAAAGTACAGCAATCTAGAGCTGGAAGGGACCTTGGAGGCCATCTAGTCCAACCCCCTGCTCCAGCAGGAAACTTTATATCATCTGGATTATTTTGGTGCTTCGAACAGAGAGGAAAATTGCCAGAAAGGAGAAGGAGTTTACTAGGACAAGGCTGCCATGCAGAGGACGGCAGAGATACTCCTTGACGTATGACCACAAATGAGCCCAAAATTTTGGTTGCTAAGCAAGAGCGTTGTTAAGTGAGTTTCACCACATTTTACTCAATCCATGACCTCTCCTGGCTCTAACAGTCATGTGCAAGCTAGGGAAGAACATCTGAAGGTGTGTGTAATGTTTTAAATGTACAGAAGTTATAGTTAAATGTGTGGCAGAAAGTGGACTCTAGGTGTGTTTTTCCAAATGTAGTAAGTGAGGTTGAATGTGTATAGTTTTAGAAGAGCTGTGTGTCTGTCTGTGTATATTGTACATACAGTATATATAGTAGATAATGTATCTTTCTGTGTGCCTCTATACTATGTAATACGTATGTACACATATGGCATATATACATAGGATTAAATAGTGTATTTTGGATGTTCAGTAGTAGTAAATACACAGTGAAATTGTATCTTGTTGAGGCCTTTGAGGCGAGTAGAGGCCAGGCACCCTAACCCTAACCCTTGACATGAGTGACGTCAAGTTAGCCACGCCCACCCAGTCACATGACCACCCAGTCACATCCACCAAACAAGCCACGCCCACAGAACCGGTAGTAAAAAAAAATTGGGACCCACCCCTGATTTGGATGTATGAACAGTTATTGCTACATGTGTAGAACAATGGTTTTTCCTTGCAATTATCAAAAGAACAGTAATTATTAGTGTATCCCCTGTAGACACAAAACCTTCCAAGACAAAACCTGCTTTAAAGAAATATCTCAGAGTTCTCTAAATAGGAGCAGAACGTATCACCTTAGCCTGCCTTGCAAAGAGCTCACTCCTGGGTTTGAAGAGACCATGTGCCTTTGTTTCCTCCATGGTCACAGCCCAAACACAGGTAAGAGGAAGCATTGTTGACATAAATTTGTCCTGGTGCCATCCAGGAGGCACAGGTGGTGTCTGATCTGCTAAAGTTCCAGTGAGATTTCAGGAGAAACCTTCAAATCAGTTTCTGCATAAACCTCGATTTCTGTCCTAGGAGGGAAGGTGAGAAGAATGACCAGGCAGGAGTCATGCTACTGCTGATGCTTCTGATGCTCTTCTGGCTCCAGGCTCCAACTACAGCAAAGAGGCTGCAAACCATGTGTGTTTTCAGGAATTTTATCCCATTACAGGAAAGCTACTACAGGCCTGGTGATCTCATTATTGGTGGGAATTTTCCCTTGGGAATCATTGAAGAGTTTCCTGTCTTTGACTTTAATACAGTGAAGCTTGATTTACATCATATGTAAGTTTCAACTGGAGGGGAAACATGCAGATAATTATTCTCTTTGCTTTAAATTCAAGGATTTTTTTCCAAAACATTACTGGTATATTTGAACTGTCCTGGTGTAGTGCACATTTTGTGCTTTTCTCCATAAATTAGCACGCTCTTAAAATAGGCTGGAATTCTCAATCTCTTCATCAGGAAGATGATAAACAACAAAAATGAAGAGGGAAGCTGTGCTGGCCTAGTGCAGAAATAAAATTATAATATTAATCTGAACAGAAACTTCTGTTGAAAATTCAAATAAAAGCTCAACACTCTTCAAGTGTTCAGTAGTTACAAAAATCCCTTACAGTTTTGCAATCATCATTGCTGATGAATAATGGTCTTCAGTAAATCTACCAGGGAACCCCCACTGTAGTCTTGTCCTCAACAATCTTTACCACACCTGAAGAAGCAGCTCCAAGAGAGACCTTAAATAATGATGGTGAAAGTGGAGAAGTTGGAATGGATAACAGCCACTGAAGCAAAGTGAATATGGCAGGGATGATAGAGAGTATAAAACAGTCCACGATATTTATGGAAAGGATTGTCTCCTTTCTCACAAAATAATCCAAGTTTAGCCAAGGGAAATCCTTTGAAAAAAACCCAACCCAATGAAACTTGGCAGTTTCTGCCCTCAAAAGTCCCCCCAAACAGTGAAGCAAATTCTAAAGCCATGCACAAGATTTCCTGTAATGTTCTCAAATTTTTTTCTCACTACAGATTCGCCATCAGTAACTACCAGCAGTTCCTTGCATTGATATTTGCTGTCTCTGAAGTCAATAAGGATTTTCTGCTCCCCAACATCACCCTTGGCTTCCACATCTACCACCATTTCCAGAGGGAGATATTTATTTCCTTAAACAGCCTCTCCATGCTCTCCTCACGAGGCCAAGTGGTTCCAGGATACAAATGTGACTATCCGGACACATTGCTGTCCGTCATTGGTGATCTCAGTGCCAGGTTCTCAAGGCTGATGGCCTCCATCTTCAGCATCTTCAAGGTCCCACAAGTAAGAGAGCTCCCTTGGATACAGTATGGAACAGACAAAGATTAAAAGCACACACAGAAGCCAAATATTAAACTAAAAGTAGTTACTTGGGGAGGAGGGAGACTATAACAAGCTTGTGACTTTTAGATTATTCTTGATTAATGGATAGCCATCATTTTAGTGCCATTTGTTCTCTGTATCAGGTTGTTGGTTTCTTCTCTTATATTCTGACGTACCACAACCAATAAAAATGGCTAAGAGGGGAAGAAGATGAAGTTTGCCAGTCAAAGAGAGTCAGCCTGACTGGAGGGCCATCAACCACACAATGGTTACTACTAAAGTCAACATAAAGCATTTACTCTGTCTTTGAAAAAAGAATCTCTTTTTCTCCAGCTGGGTGTTGGCTTTGAGTTCTCTCAGGGAGAGAGAAGAGTTTATCCTTCCTTCTTCCGGATGAATCCCAAGGAATCTCCTCAGTATGTGGGTTTAGTCCAGCTGCTCCTGCATTTCCAGTGGAACTGGGTTGGTCTTCTGGCCCCTGAAGATGACAGGGGAGAACGTTTCATCTCAATGTTGATGCCAATGCTCCAGGAGAAGGAGATCTGCCTGGCCTTCACTCTAATGCTGGAATTGGATAATTTTGAAATCACTCTGAACAAGATTTTTGTCAATTTCCTCACGTGGTCTAAAACAGAAGTTTTTATTATGTTTGGAGACACAGTTGTTACGGTCACTGTAATAGGGGCAGTACATTTTTTTGAAAAATACATGAAAGTATCATTTAGGAAAGTTTGTATCTTCACTTCACATTGGAAACTTGGCATGGAAGAATCTGAAAAAACATTGCAATTGGTAAAGATTTATCATGGGGCTTTTCATTTTAGGGACCACTCCAGGGATGTCTCAGAATTCAGCCACTTCCTCCTGTCTTTAGACCCCTTGAACCCCCAAGGAGATGTCTTTCTCCCTCCATGGTGGGAAAGAGTTTTTGCCTGCAAGGTCCATAAATTAGGAGAGATCCTTCCAAGAGGGGAAAAACAATGTACAGGAAAGGAGAATCTGCAGAATGTGCCAAATTACACTTTTGAAAGGAGCATGACAGGTGACAGTTACAATATCTACAATGCTGTTTATGCTCTGGCACACGCTTTACATGCAATGCATGGATCCAGAGTTCAACCGACCATGATGAGGCTTGGAAAGAGGATCTCAAATGTCCAATATGTCCAATCATGGCAGGTAATTTCTCTGGCTTTTGACTCAGTCCACAGACAGTTAAATTGGAAGCTCCCCATATGAATTTCTTCAGTTCCTGATTAAATGTCTGGGTCCTCCCATACCAATTCATCTGAGACCCTGCCCTTTTTGTTAGTTTACCCTTTGTTGTGCTACTCAGCCTGCTGTGTGAAAACAGCTTCTGATTAAGAATGGATGGAAACTAACCAAGGAGAGAAGCAACCTAGAACTAAGGAGAAATTTCTTAAGGATCTGTTTCCCTTTAGAAGTCGTGGGAGCCCCATTGCCGGAGTCATTTAAGAAGAGACAGGATAGCCACCTATCTAAAGCTGTAGAGGGTCTGTGGCTTGATCAGGGGGTTGGACTAGAAGACCCTTCCAATTCTGTGATTCTGTTTCTATGACAACCACAGCACAGAGCAAGGTTCAACATGGTCCTAATGGGTTCCTGGTCTGAAATCCATCAGAGTTTTGTGCATCAAAGCCTAAAATGTTGAACCTCTCTGAATAGTGAAGTGACCAACCAGGTCAAATACTTCTTTCCACATGGCCCAGTAGATCAAACCTGGTTCCTGCCTTCTGCTACCTTTGACAATGAGCCAGAGAAAATCAGTGGAATTTTCCATGGTTCTGAGAGAAATAATTTATTCATTTCAAACATTCATTTATCAGTTAACAAGACCTTGGGCCAAGTGCATGTAGGCAAGTATCACAAGAGGAAAATCCTAAAATTAAATTTCGATTGTGGAACTAAAATTCTTCTGTTTTGGTGAAATATTAGTTGCAAACCATGCCCAATGATAAAGAGAAAGCTTAGTTTCAGAGATCAACACACTTGGTTCCTCAGATTGCCACCAAGGGATGGAACTAACTTCTCAAATATAAACCCATCTTCTCAAGGTGGCAATCATGTTGTGATAGAAACCACAATGTCTCATTTGTAGCTCTAGTCCTCATACTTCTATTTGTAAAGGTCTCCTTTCTTTCAGATTCTTCCCTATTTGAGGAATGTGCAATTCAACAACAGTGCTGGAGATGAAGTCTCCTTCTCAGAAGATGGACTGGGATCTGCTCGTTATGATCTTCTCAACTGGGTTCTTTTCCCCAATCAATCTTTTGTCCCCATGAAAGTTGGGCAAGTAAATCCTGAGGCTCCCCCAGGCCAGGATTTCACCATTAACTCTAATGGAATTGTCTGGGCCACAAAGGTGAGCTGCAAGGAAATGTTGTAAACTCAGGGAAAGAGTCATTCTCTTCCTGAGATGCAGAACATCTTTCTAAATTAAAAATAATCAATTGAGTCAAAAATCATGGCAGTCATATGGTGATAAATCTGCTATGCAGGTAACACCTTTGAGGTCTGGTTTGTGTTATTCCACAAAGGCTTGGGAATGACTTCTTCTTGAAACGCAGGATGCAATTACAGCAACAGTGATTTCCACAGACCATTGATGCTCAGTTGTATCCTCATGGTTTTTTCTTTTAGAAATGCTGTGGTTGAGTCACAATCCTTCCTCTGCAGGCTGAGATCCCAGTTCCAATCTCCAAAATCCATAGGTGTCTCAGAAATGCCACTGGCCTGAATCCCACAGGAGCTTTTCCCTATTTCACTAGCAAACTATTTCTTTGGAAGAGAATCTGAACATAGAAGTAGGAATAAGGAAGAGAAATAGGAATGGGGAAAACAATGAATGCAGCTGATTCATTTCTTAGGTCATCTCAAGTGTTTCTCTTTTCTCTTTCAGAAGGTGCCCTTTGCCAGGTGTGGCATGAAGAGATGCCAGGCAGGAGAGAGGAGAAGAGTTGCAGAGGGCAAGCAGGTTTGCTGCTACCAATGTGACGCTTGTCCTGAAGGGACCATTTCTAATCAGACAGGTAGAGTGTCAATGTTCCGACTAGCGAACCCAACAAAAGTAGAGACTCTCAGGAACTTTGTAATCCCCAAAGCAAAACTTTATTGGATACACCATTTCGGTACTGAAGAATCAAAACCAGCTCTGGTTTTTCCCACACAAGGCTTACATGGTTAAACAATAGCTTGTCCTTCTCCCCACCCCTGGCTGTTCACATTGTCCAATTATGAATCGTCCTTTTGTTTTGAGAACAGTTCACTTCTTTGCTGGACACCTTCAGCAGTGGCCTTGGTAGGTTCTTGGCTCTCACTGTCTGTCTCTGGAGCATCTGCATTTTTTCTCACCCTTCCCTCCCAGTTCTTTGGCAAATTGAATAGTGATAAGACTCAAATGTTTCAAAAGCAGTTCAATCTTGATAAAGAGCAGATAACAAATGTAAATCTTCCAGGATCAAGGAAGACATTCATTAATTCAATTTTTTTGTTATTGTGGTCATTTTTTATAAGATTGATATGCATTCATACATTTCAATAGAACCTTTCAGTTTAAACATTTAAACTGCCATAGCCATCGGAGCCACCTTTCCCGACCCTCAGCAAGGATAGTTTGAGTGTGCAAATTATGAGTCCCCCAACATCCATTTCTGCCTCTACTTTCACATCCAATTGGGAAACCAACTTTCAGTCTTTTCCTGAGTAAGTGGGGCATGTGGTCCAAGCTTCTATTTGATCATTTACCGTGAGCTTCTTCAGGAATCTCTATCAACCTCTGAGGAAATAGACCTGCTATGAAGCAGGATAACCCACGTTCCCAATTCAGGAGACAAGACCACGGAGATTGGAGAATACAGGTTCATTGCGCAAAGGTTCGGAGCATTCGCATGTCAGATTCCGAACACCGGGCTACACCCAAAGTGTGACTTTTATACATTTTGCAATTCCACCCTTGCCGGAGGCGTTACTGTTATCTAGCTTTAACACAGCTAAAGAGAAAAGGGGAAGTTTACATTATTGTAAACTTCCCCTTTATTATTATTAATAATAATGTATTATCTTACTCTATTTCCATATATGGGTACTATCTGATACCATCTGTTACTTTCGGTAGACCCTTCTTGCAATGTTTTCTGTTACAGGAAGTATCTAGCACATAGGTCCTTAAGCACATCGTTACATTTAGCAACTTTCCTGTACTTTCCCAAAGCTGAAAGCATCTAAACACCCTTATTTCTACTACAGCTCCTAGTATATTGATCAGGAATTTTAGGGGATTTCTCCCATCTGCCTCAGCCAGAGAAAGAGGAGAGCCATCTATCTATGTCTCTTTGATAGAGCAGGAGGGAGACAAAAAAAGACTGAATAAACAGATTTGATGTACAAAGCAGAGACATTAAGGCTATCATGTTAAGGGATAATGTACACACCAGCAGAACACCAGAATTCATGTATAACAGATGTATCTCTCTTCTGTGGGTTCCATTATAAAATGGGAGAAAAATCATGCAGCAATCTCAAACTGAAAGCTACATGACTCATGAAAGTGCATGGTGAATGGATAGCTAGAACCCAATCCTTGTCTCTGGCTAATCTATCCCCAGGACCATCATAAATGAAAGATGATTTGTTCTTTTTGATGCCCCATAAAGAACACAGGGATTATTTCATCAGTGCCTTGGTGGGTAAATCACCATCAGAAAGGCAAGAAACGTATCATTTTTTCAGGAAGGTAATGTGCATGGTAGTTGCTCAAGAAATCCTTAGACAAAGACTTTTGATTTCAGATGCTGCTCGCTGTGAACCCTGCCCAGAAGACCAATTTCCCAACAAGGACAAGGACCACTGCATTGCCAAGAAGATCCACTTCCTTGCCTATCAAGACACCCTGGGATACATTTTAGTTTTTCTTGCTTTTTTCCTCTCTGTGATCACTTCTGCAGTCCTAGTGGTTTTCTATAAACATCATGAAACACCAATCGTCAAGGCCAACAACCGAGATCTCACCTACATCCTCCTGATCTCCCTCCTGCTCTGCTTCCTCTGCTCCTTCCTCTTCATTGGTCAACCAGGGAAGATCACCTGTCTCTTCCAACAATCTGCCTTTGCCATTCTCTTTTCTCTTGCAGTTTCCTCTGTATTGGCAAAAACTGTCATGGTGGTTCTGGCCTTCATGGCCACCAAGCCAGGGAACAAGACAAGGAAACTCTTAGGAAAACCACTTACTAACTTCATTGTCATAGCCTGTCCTCTGATGCAAGCAGTCCTTTGCGTCACCTGGCTGGGAACCTCTCCCCCATTTCTTACCTTGGACTTCCACTCCTTGTTTGGAGAGATCATCATGGAATGTAAGCAAGGCTCAGCTGTAATGTTTTACAGTGTTCTCTCTTACCTAGGACTTTTAGCCCTAGTCAGTTTCACAGTGGCATTTCTAGCTAGGAAACTGCCTGATAGTTTTAATGAAGCCAAGTTCATTACTTTTAGCATGCTGGTCTTTTGCAGTGTTTGGATCTCCTTCCTCCCTACCTACCTGAGCACCAAAGGGAAGTCCATGGTGGCCGTGGAGATCTTCTCCATTTTGGCCTCTGGTGCTGCTCTCTTGGCTTGTATCTTTTTCCCCAAATGCTACATTATTCTGCTGAGGCCCAATCTGAATTGCAGAGAAAATATAGTAAAAAACAAAAAATTCTAACTAATGCAACAGCTGGCCACATTTATATTTGTCTTTGAGGCACATTTAGAATGTGATAAGATTTCTAATAAATAATAACATGAAGAAGGAATTTGTCCATAAAATAATTCTTTATCAAGTGCTGCAATTGGTTATAATATTCCTGTGCGCAATCTTTTGTTTTTCATGTTTTTAAAGTGTCCTCAGTGAGGCTCCGTGTCCTGTATGGAAAGAAAACCTGTTGTCAAAGATGCATTTTTTTATTTTGGATATTTCTAAATTTATATGGCAAAGGATAAAACCCGAAATTAGATACAAATTACTGCAAGATACTAAGGAAATAGGAGGTTTGGGTTTACCTGACCCAAATTCTTATTTTGAGGCATGTTGTCTGGCCTGGTTAAAAGAGTGGGTGAACCTCCAGAACCTCCAGGCTACTTGAATTAGAGGGCCACGAATTAAACTTTGGATGGCACCGTTTTTTATGGTATGATCAAGTTCAAGTTCATGTTAATTTTAATAATCACTTTCCTAGATGTGCCATACTAAGAGTTTGGAATAAATATAAAAGAAGGTTCTATACGAAGTTGCCTCTTTGGGTGTCCCCCCAAGAAGCTTTTTAAAGAAAAGAAATGGTGGCGAAGTCAGACTGCGGGACGTATGGTAAAATATTATCTTCAAACTCTGTATAGAACCTACATTAAAGTTGAGGGAAGCACTTGAATTAGAAGGTTATGTTTGCCATTGGTTTACATATCAAGAACTGAAAGAATAATTTAAATTAAAAAAAAAAGTTGTGGGTTTGATTTTGCTAAGAATGAATTGCAAATCTTACTGTGTGGTAGTGATGAGCATATTATTGCTAAGATTTATAAAATGTTATTGAACTTGAATTTGGAAAGTGACCATGTAAAACATTGTATGATTCTCTGGGTAAGGAATTTTGGATATAATGTGATGCTTGAACAATAGGAAAATATGTGGATGAAAGGTTTAAAATTTACACTAAACTGTAATTAAAAACAAAAATTTTATAAGATCATGTATCACTGGCATTTAACACCGGATAAGTTATGCGGAATGCATAAAGGCATTTCAAATGAATTTGTAAAGGAAAGAAGGAACTTCTTGCCTTTTATAGTGGACATGTGTTAAGAAATTTTAGAGTAAGATTCATACTATAATACAGAATATTATTAAAACGAAAATAAAAATGAAACCAGAAACTTTTCCTTTGGGTTTAATGGAAAAAGACTTGGAGAAAAATTTTGATCTTATATATGTTGACAGCAGCAAATCTATTATATGCACAAAAATGGAAGGACGCTTATGGACGAATGGCTACAGAAGCTGATGGAGTTGGCAGAAGTGGCAAAATTGATCGTTTTGGTTAAAGGAAAGAATATAAATATCCTTTGTTTCCACATGGAGACCACTTCTGAACTTTGTGCTTGAGGTGGATAAAAATGAAACTTTGATTTTAGGTTTTACCAATTAGATTGATATGTTTTTATAGAAATAGATAGTTTATATTACTATGGGAAGACAAAAAGTTGTGGTTTGATGTTAATGCTTTTTTTTTTTACTGCAACAGAGGGAGTCGGAAGGCAATGTTTCTCCTTTTCTTTTCCCAAATTTCTTCTCACTTTTCTCTCCCTGTTTCCCCCTCAACACACTCTGTCTTCCTATTTACTTTTGTATTTTGTATTTTATCTTATAACCTAATAAAAATGTTAAACTGGAAAAAAGATGTGTTTATTATTTCAAGGAGGAAATTTTCTTATTTTATTTAGTTTATTTTTAAGGTAGTGTTTTAAAGGATTGGGTTCAATATCAGTGTTTTTAAACATATATGGCTGTTTCCTTAGATGTTTGAGGCTTTATAGAACTTCCCTACCACTACTCAATTGTTTTTGAAATAGCAGAGTTTAAATCTTCCTCACATCCAGATCTGCAGTACTGCCTCATCAACGTTGGGCAGAATTTTCCTGAAAGGAATGAGCAAAGAATGTCATAATTGTATGGAGTATGTTAGTCATCTCTTGTGACATTTCATCTCATGGACTTCCATGGTAAACTACGCTGTTCTATGAGATCTGTGTGCACAGAAGGTCTCCACAGGAATCATTCTAGAAGAATGACAACATAATTGATAGTTTGTTAATTATGAATATATGTGATTACACCATCTATTTCTTATACATAAATCATCTTCTCCTTCTTTCTGAAATGAAAATATGAGTGCAATCTTTGGTCTTCAAGGGTTCCTCCCACTATTCTCTGGAGAAAATTTATCCTGGGCACACTCTTAATAAGCAATATTGCTGTGAGACTTGATTATTTGTTTTTGGTCCTGCATTTGAAACCAGAAGGTTTAAGCACTTGGAATAGCTACATAAACATTACAGATAGTGCTTGTTTAGCAACAATGATGAAATAGTAACTTTGCAACCAGAGACAATGACTGAACGATCCAAGGACAGAGGCATGGGAATAGAAGGCAAAAGGCCATCAAATAAACATCAAACTTTAGAACTATTACCAAAACAACTAATTTTAACCTCATTGGACACTAACAAGATGACATATGGGACATATGGGAGTAGGGGAAATTAATGGTTTATACAGAAATCTTCAGATCTGGCTTTGCTTACGCAGTAACCACTTGACTTTTAGTAAAAGTATACCCAACTCTACAAAGAGAGTCAAGGATTTTTCTTTCCTAAATGTCTAAGCTGGGACAGGCCTGACATTCTGTCCACCAGCAAGGCCAGCAAAGGCATTATGCAACCGGTGGTCCCAACTGGAGACCCATAAATGGTGCTTCCTAAATTAGAGGCTCTGTCACTCCAGGGCTGATTGAGAATTTTCTTCCCCCAGATACCTGTACAGAGAGCCCAGTCCTGTCCTGTATTGATAGCAGGCTACAGCTTGCGGGCCCCTTTTTACAAACTGAACACCCCAGGAATTGATCACCAAACTGAAGTTTGGGGACAGAAACTGTCTGGCCAATGTGCTCACCTTACGCACTTCCACCAAAGTTGGGCAACTCACAGGGAGTCAAAATGCAAGCATGAGCACTCCTGCCAAGGCCTGAATTGTCCAATTTGCAAAGAGGGGAGCGTCAACCATAGCAGCTAGGGAGGGGTGAATGCCATGGGTCAGCTGGGGTGAGGGGGCTGGGATGAAGTGGCTGCAGCCAATTGTCCCAGACTACACAGTGAAAATGTTCACAGGTCTGTAAAGCATAAACAAATGATGTTCTTCATAAATGTTGGGACAGATTCGCTTAGCAAGAACTTCCAGCATGATTTTGGTAGCAGCCACCAGTGGCCTCATTCAGTTGTGGTCCCTTGGAATATGGTGGCCGCTTCTGTCATTGCACCAGGTGGCCTTGTGACAAAGTGATTCGTTCTGCTTCCCTCTGGCTGTTTGTGCAGCATTGCAGAAAACTCTGGAGCTCCAGCGAAGGTGAAGTTTCAGGTGAGGATCAACAACGGTGATTTTATTTATTTATTTTATTTTCCGAGTGCAGAACATCTTATATTAAAAGGAGAAATATGCTATTTAATGTTGGCCTATTGATCTAAATTTTAAAAAATCAAAAACTATATAACAAATATATAAATTAAACACAGAAGGAATTTAAAATCCTTATGTGACATTATACAGGCTGTCCTCGACAGTTCATTCAGTGATTGTTCAAAGTTACAAAGGCAATGAAAAAAGTGACTTAGGACTGTTTTTCACACTTAACGACCATCGCAGCATTCCCATGGGCACGTGATCAAAATTTGGGCCCTTGGCAACTGACTCGTACTTATGACGGTTGCAGTGTCCCAGGGTCACGTGATCCCCTTTTGTGACCTTCTGACAAGCCAAGTCAATGGAGAAGCCAGATTCATTTAACAACCATGTCATTAATTCACTTAAGAGCTACTATTTCATGAACTCTTAATGAAGGCAAGAATGCCAACTGTGGAGAGTTGAGAGATTAGACTTTAAGCATGTTTTGGAACTTTTTTTTTCATATTGGAACGTAACTTTTTATTTTACTTTCTTTTTCTTTTCTGGGTTGTTTGGTTTTGCTTTGAGAACTCTCAAAAAAGGTCTTTAGGTTTGTCTTTTTATTTTTTACTTTTGTCCTTTTTTGGTTGGAGATTTTTTTATGGAATTCAATAGAACTGGTTTTCATGCTTATACTTCTATAAATTATCTAATATGTACTCAACAAATAATAAACAATAAATAAAATAAATATTTCAAAGAGGATGCCATGGAGGTCTTTCAATGTGATAACCCAAACCTTGAGTTCGACACGGATGCAAAGCAGAAACCAATGCAGCTTTTAAAACAGGGCTATTACATGGGCCATACTAGGGGTAGATAACATTGTCCACCCTGCGTCATTAAGCACCAGCTGCATCTTCCAAATGCTCTTCAAAGGTAGCCCTATGTAGAGCCCATTGTATGAACTCAAATGAAGGAAGACCAGGGCATGAATGACTGAGCACACAGAATTATAGTCCAGAAAAAGGTCCAACTGACACACTGTAAGAAGTTACGCATCCCCAAGAAGCAGCTGGGACTCCCCTCTCCACTCTGCCCCACCCAAACCCAGCTCCAGAGCTGACCCACGAACCCTGCATTCATGTATTTTGGGATCCCCGCTTTGCTTCCTGCCTCGCCTTGCAGCAATGGCATCACCAGCAGCAGCAGCCAGGATCAGGAGGCAAGCAGGCGGAGGCATGCCCTAAGGGAAGTGGGGCTGGGCAGTAGAGTCCCGGTGCCCTGGGAACTCAAGTGTCGGGTACCTGCTGCCCAGGGTCCCAGGTAGCCCATGCTGCCATCCAGGGCCTGACCATGTGACCTAAGAGGCTTGGTGAGGCTCCTCCAGTGGATCAGGGCCTGAAGCCCACCCTGGTCCCACCCCCTACATGAGGGACGTTGAGCTGGCCATGCCCACACTGGCCATGCCCACACAGCAGCTGCAACCACCCAGTTACCACCACCCCGGCCCCCCAAGGCCAACAACACTCCTGATGTGACCCTCAATGAAATGGAGTTTGATACTCCTGCTCCAGCTCATGTTCAGTCAGCTTCATCCCTCATATTCCTTCAGCAGAGCTCTGGATGTCTCTTGACCCTTTTCAGCTCCCTGAATTGAATCATGGGGCATGTTGGGAACAATGGACAAAGAGAGGTTGCATGCAAGTGATCCTATCCAAGATCTCAGTAACTTTCCTATTCCAGGTAGTGGCCAAGGCCTCAGAAGGATCACGCAGCAGAACCTCAGGTATAATCCTCAATTCCCTTTGGAATCCCATCAGTCACTAAGACTGGACTGGCCAAAGAGATCCAGCCTCCCTGCAGAGAGGAGCAGCAAAATAGAATCTCAACGTCATTAGGCCATGATCTGGCCAGGACAGCTCTTCCTCAGATCAGGTTGGAAGTGGTCAGTTTTAAGTTGAGCCAAGAATGATGGTGGCCATTTTGAGATGCCTCTAAGGCCAGCCCCAGGGATGGTAAATGGACCTCTCTCAAGACCATAAGTCTGGGGAACCTCACAGTCAACTGTGAAATGTCCTCCAGAGACTCAGACACAGAGATTGCTGTGCAGCAAGAAGGTTGGTACAGTAGTAATGATCCCAACTGGTCCTGTGAATGAATCTTCAAGAAAAGAATTTCAGACCTGGCAATTTGGGGAGCAGCACCCAAAAGAACAAAAGAAACACCCAAATGACAATTCCTACCCTTAGGATACAGCAACAGAAATTTGCAAGTCTTGTCAAAAAAATTGCAGTTAATATCCTGAGATACTTCTTCAAATTACTGTATTTTTCTGACTATAAGACAAATCGGTGTATAAGATGCACCAAAGATTTTGAAGAGGTAAGTAAGAAAAACAGGTTTTTGCCCTCCCCAGTCCCCAGGAGCACTCTGCAGGCCTCCCAAACCCTCTGTGCACCCTGTTTTTGTGAAAAACGGGCCCATTTCTCACAAAAATGGGATGGGCGGGGCCTCGGGAGGGCAAAAATGACCGTATTCGGTGTATAGGAGGCACCAACATTATCACCCTCTTTTAGGGGGGTAAAAGTGTGTCTTACACTCTGAAAAATATGGTACATTTCTGCCTTGTGCCACTATTCCCAAGTAGCCCACCTATTATCTGACCAAACTAGGGCAAAATCCAAAATCCATCTTGTTTGCAAGGGGCACTTTCACGTAGGCCAACTAGACAAGTTTGCCATGACTCCATCTGCTCTGTGAATTACAAGAAGAGACACAAACATGTTTTCCATTCTGCTGCAAGAGGAGATGCTGTTGCTAAGGGGAGAGGACAATGGCTTTTCCCTGCAATTATCAGAACAACAGTCATTCTTCATGTATCCCCTGTGGATTTCTAGACACAAAGATCTTCCAGGATAAAAGTGGTTTTAAAAATTATCTGAGTTCACCTGCTGGGGGGGCAGAACGTGTCACCTTAGTCTGTCTTGCAAAGAGCTCCTGGGTTTGAAGAGACTCCCATGCCTTTGTTTCCTTTATGGTCACAGCCCAAAGACAGGTAAGAGGAAGCACGGTTGATATAAATTGGTCCTGGGGCCATCCAGGTGGCACAGGTAGAGTCTGATCTGCTAAAGCTCCAGTGAGATTTCAACAGTAACCTTCAATTCAGTTTCTGCATAAACTTTGATTTCTGTTCTAGGAGGAAAGGTGAGAAGAATGACCGGGCAGGAGTCATGCTACTGCTGATGCTGATGCTCTTCTGGCTCCTGGCTCCAACTACAGCAAAGAGACTGCAAACCATATGTGTGCTCAGGGATTATATCCCATTAGAAGAAAGCTACTATAGGTCTGGTGATCTCATTATTGGTGGGAATTTGCCCTTTGGAACTACTTTAAAATCTCCTGTCCAAGACTTTAATACTATGAATCTTCCTGTAAATTATGTGTAAGTTTCAGTTGGAGGAGAAACTTACATATAAATGGTCTCTTTGCTTTTAATTCTGGGACCCTTTTCAGAAATAATCCTTCTAGTATTTTTCACTGCCCTACTGGAGTTCATATTTTGTGCTTTTCTCAATAAACTACCAAGCTATTAAAATAGAGTGGAATTCTCAACCTCTCCACAAGAAGAAGATAAACAGTAAAAATGAAGAGGGAAGCTGTGCTGGCTTAGTGAAGAACTCAAATTATAATATTAACCCAAATAGTAACTTGTGGTTAGAAAACTCAAGTCAAAGTTCAACCGTAACCCTAACCCCAAACCCAATAAAATTTGGGGGTTGCTGCCCCAATGCTCCCCCAATCAGTGAAGCAACACACAAGCTTTCCTGTAATCTTCCCCAATATTTTTTTCTCACTACAGGCTCATACTAGGTCACTACCAGCAGTTCCTTGCATTGATGTTTGCTGTCTCTGAGGTCAATAAGGATTTTCTTCTGCTCCCCAATTTCACCCTTGGCTTCCACATCTATGGCCATTTCCAGAGGGAAATATTTATTTCCATCAACAGCCTCTCCATGCTCTCCTCACAAGGCCAAGTGGTTCCAGGTTACAAATGTCACCTGCAGGACACTCTGCTCTCTGTCATTGGGGGTCTCAGCTCCAAATTCTCAAAGCTGATGGACTCCATCTTCAGCATCTTTAAGGTCCCACAGGTAAGATAGCTCTGTTAGATACAATATGGAGTAGAATAGACAAAGATCACAAGCACAAACATAAGCCAAGATGAAATTAAAGGTAGTTTGGGGAACGCACATCATGAGCCTGTGACTCTTCGTTTATTCTTCATAAAAGTGTACCCATCATTTTAGTGATGTTTATTCTCTGTATCAGGTTGTTGGTTTCTTCTCATGTCTTCTTGTCTTCTGACATACCACAACCAGTCAAGATGTGTAAGTGGTGGCTCTCCCTAAGAAGGGAAGGAGATGAAGCTTGCCACTCAGAGTCAGTCAGCCTGACAGGTGGAGGAAAAACCACACAATGGTGCCTCCCAATGTTGTCCTTGTCTTTAAAAGATGAATCTCATTTTTTCCAGCTCGGAGTTGGCTTTGAGTTCTCTCAGGGAGAGAGAAGAGTTTATCCTTCCTTCTTTCGGATTAATCCCAAGGAATCTCCTCAGTATGTGGGTTTAGTCCAGCTCCTCTTCTATTTCCAGTGGAACTGGGTTGGTCTTCTGGCCCCTCAAGATGACAGGGGAGAACGTTTCATCTCAACTCTGACACCAATGCTCCAAGAGAAGGAGATCTGCCTGGCCTTCACTGAAATGCTGGAATTGAGTGATTTTAAAACCACTCTGAACAAGATTGTTGCCAATTTCCGCATGTGGTCTAAAGTAGATGTGTTTATTGTGTTTGGAGACACTGTTGTTACAGTCACTGTAATAGGGGCAGTACGTTTTTTTGAAAAATACAGGAAAGTATCATTTAGGAAAGTTTGTATCTTCACTTCCCATTGGAAACTTGGCATGGAAGAAGCTGAATACACATTGCAATATATAAAAGCTTTGCATGGGACCTTGCATTTTAGGCATCACTCCAAGGATGTCTCTGAATTCAGCCACTTCCTCCTGTCTTTAGACCCCTTGAACCCCCAAGGAGATGTCTTTCTCCCTCTATGGTGGGAAAGGGTCTTTCGCTGCAAGATCCATAAATCAGGAGAGATCCCTCCAAAGGGAGAAAAACAATGTACAGGAAAGGAGAATCTGCAGAATCTGCCCAATTACACTATTGAAAAAAGAATGACAGGTGAAAGTTACAATATCTACAATGCTGTTTATGCTTTGGCACACGCTTTACATGCAATGCATGGATCCAGAGTTCGACCGACCATGATGAGGCTTGGAAAGAGGATCTCCAATGTCCAGTCATGGCAGGTAATTTCTTTGGCTTTTGACTCAGTCCACAGACACTTAAATTGGATGCTCCCCATATGAATTTCTTCAGTTCCTGATTAAATGTCTGTGTTCTCCCATACCAATTCATCTGAGACCCTGCCCCTCTTTTTAGTTTACCATTTGTTGTGCTACACAACTTGTTGTGTGAAAACAGCTTCTGATTAAGAATGGATGGAAACTAACCAAGGAGAGAAGCAACCTAGATCTAAGGAGAAATTTCTTAAGGGTGGGTTTACCTTTAGAATTTGTGGGAGCCTCATTGCTGGAGTCATTGAAGAAGAGACAGGATAGCCACTTGTCTGAAATCGTAGAGGATCTGTTGCTTGAGCAGGGGGTTGGATTAGAAGACCTCCAATGTCCCTTCCAATACTGTGATTCTCTTTCTATGATAATATACAGCACAGAGCAAGATTCAAAGGGGTCCTAATGGACTCCTGGTCTGAAATTCATCAGAATTTCCTGCATCAAAGCCTGAAATGTTGGACCTCTCTAACTAGTGAAGTGATCAACCAGGTCGGATGCTTCCTTCCACATGGCCCAATTGATCAAACCTGGTTCCTGCCTTCTGCTGCCTTTGACAATGAGCTAGAGAAAACCAGTGGAATTTTCCATGATTCTCTTAGAAATGGTTTATTCATTCCAAAAATTCCTTTATCAATTAAAAAGACCATGGGAAAAAGTAACTATTTGAAAGTGCATGTAGCCAAGTATCACAAGAGGAAAAGCCTACAATTAAATTTAGATTGTGGAACTAAAATTCTTGTGTTTTGCTCAAATTGGAGTTGGAAACCATGCCCAGTGATGAAGAGAAAACTTTTAGTTTCAGAGTTAAATACACCTGATTCCTCAGATTTCCAGCAAGAGACAGAACTAGCTTCTCAAATATAAACCCATCTTCTCAAGATGCCCTTTATGTGATGATAGAAGCCATGATGTCTCATTTGTAGCTTTAGCCCAAATATTCGAATTTCTGAATGTCTCTTTTATTTCAGATTCTTGCCTATGTGAGTAATGTGCAGTTCAACAACAGTGCTGGAGAGGAAGTCTCCTTCTCAGAAGATGGACTGGGATCTGATTGTTATGATCTTCTCAACTGGGTTCTCTTCCCCAATCGATCTTTTGTCCACAGGAAGGTTGGTCAAGTAAATCCTGAGGCTCCTCCAGGCCAGGATTTCACCATTTACTCTGATGGAATCATCTGGGCCACAAAGGTGAGTTGCAAGGAAATGTTCTAAATTCACAGAAAGATTCATTCTCTTCCTGAGGTGCAGAACATCTTTCTAAGTTGAAAAATAATCAATTGAGTCAGAAATTATGGCAGTTATTTGGTGAGAAATCTGCTTTGTATGTAACACATTTGTGGTCTGATTTGTGTCATTCCACAAAGAGTTAGGCTTGGGAGTGACTTCTGCTTGAAACGCAGGATGCAATTACAGCTAGTAACAGTGATTTCCATTGACCACTGTCACTCAGTTGTATCCTCATGGTTCTTTATTTTAGAAATGCTGTGGTTCAGTCATAATCCTTCCTCTGCAGGATGAAACCCCAGTTAAAATCTCCAACATCTGTTGATGTCTCAGGAATTCCAGTGGCCTGAACCCCCCAGGAGCTGTTCCACATTTCTGATAGATGGTGGCAATGTATCTCTTTAGAAGAAAATCTGAACATAGAAGTAGGAATGGGGAAAAGCATGGATGCAGCAGGTTCATTGCTTAGGTCATCTCAAGTATTTCTCTTTTCTCTTTCAGAAGGTGCCCTTTGCCAGGTGTGGCATGAAGAGGTGCCATGCAGGAGAGAGGAGAAGAGTTCCAGAGGGCAAGCAGGTTTGCTGCTACCAGTGTGACCCTTGTCCAGAAGGGACCATTTCTAATCAGACAGGTAGGCAAGACTTCAAATGTAAATCATCCAGGATCAAAGAAGACATTCATTAAGTCATTTTTTTGTTATTGTTATTTTTATGAGATTGTCATGAAATCATATCTTCCAGGAAAACCGTTGCTGAAATCAGTTTCCAGATATAAATTGCAGTGGTCACAGAAGCCACCTTTCCCAATCCTCAGCAGTTCCATGCAGGATATCTTTAGGGCTGAATTTATGAATCCCAACTCAGATTTCCATTGCTACTTTAACATCCAATTGCAAAAACTGCCTTCCAAACTTACCTGAGGAAATGGGGTGTGAAGTCCAAGCTTTAATTTTTATTATTCAGAATAAGCTCCTTCTGTCAGCACTATCAACCTCTGAGGAAATAGACCTGCCAGGGAAAGAGGACATTCATTTATTTATGTCTCTTTGATAGAGCAGGAGGGAGCAAAAAACTTCTAAATGGACAGATTTGAGATACGAAGTAGAGAGGTTAAGGCAGGGCAGGGGTGAAATCCAGCAGGTTCTGGAGAACCAGTAGCGGAAATTTTGATTAGTTCAGAGAACTGGCAAACACCAGCTCTAGCTGGTCCCAGAGTGGGGTGGGAATGGGGATTTTGCAGTATCCTTCCCCTGGTACACCCACCAAGCAACACCACACCTACCAAGCAACACCCAAAGAACCAGTAGTAAAAAATTTTGAATTTCACCACTGAAACAGGGATAATATACACACAAACAAAACAGCAGCATTTCTGGATAACAAATCTGTCTTTCTTCTATGGGTTCCATTATAAAATGGGAGAAAAAAAAGGCAGCAACCTTAAACTGAAAGCCACGTTACTCATGGAACTGCAGAGTGAATGGATAACTGGAACTGGATAAATCCTCATCTCTGGCTAATCTATCCCCAGGATCATCGTAAATGAAGAATGATTTGCTCTTTTTGATGTCCCATAAATTACACATGGGTTCTCACAACACGCCAACAGCAGAAAGGCAACACTCATATGTTCTTTAAAATAGGGATAATGGGCATGGTAGATGCCCCGGAAATTCTTAAATAGACTCTTGATTTCAGATGCTGCTCACTGTCAACCCTGCCCAGAAGACCAATATCCCAACAAGGACAAGGACCAATGCATTGCCAAGAAGATCCACTTCCTTGCCTATCAGGACACCCTGGGATACACTTTAGTTTTTCTCGCTCTTTTCCTCTCTGTGATCACTTCTGCTGTCCTGGTAATTTTTTATAAACACCATGACACACCAATAGTCAAGGCCAACAACCGAGACCTCACCTACCTCCTCTTGACCTCCCTCCTGCTCTGCTTCCTCTGCTCCTTCCTCTTCATTGGTCAACCAGGGAAGCTCACCTGTCTCTTCCAACAATCTGCCTTTGCCATTCTCTTTTCCCTGGCAGTTTCCTCTGTTTTGGCAAAAACTGTCATGGTGGTTTTGGCCTTCATGGCCACCAAGCCAGGGAACAAGACAAGGAAACTCTTAAGAAAACAACTGATCAACTCCATTGTCATAGCCGGTCCCCTGATCCAAGCAGTCCTTTGTGCCACCTGGCTGGGAACCTCTCCCCCATTTCTTAACTTGGACTTCCACTCCTTGTTTGGAGAGATCATCTTGGAATGTAAGCAAGGCTCAGCTGTAATGTTTTACATTGTCCTCTCTTACCTAGGACTTTTGGCCGTCATCAGTTTCACAGTGGCCTTTCTGGCTAGGAAATTGCCTGATAGTTTTAATGAAGCCAAGTTCATTACTTTTAGCATGCTGGTCTTTTGCAGTGTTTGGATCTCCTTCCTCCCCACCTACCTGAGCACCAAAGGGAAGTCCATGGTGGCTGTGGAGATCTTCTCCATTTTGGCCTCTGGAGCTGCTCTCTTGGCTTGTATCTTTTTCCCCAAATGCTACATTATTCTGCAGAGGCCGGATCTCAATTGTAGAGAAAATATAGTAAGGAACAAGAATTTCTAACCAATGCAAGGAGTTGCCATTTATAATTGTCTTTGTGGTATGTTTAGAATGTGATAAGATTTCTAATAAATGATGATGTGAAGGAGGAATTTGTCCATAAAGAATTCCTTATCAAGTTCTGCAAGTGCTTACAATATTCCTCTGGTCAGTCTTTTGTTTCTCATGTTTTCAAAGTGTCCTTAGTGAAGTCCAGTGCCCTGTATGGAAGGAAAACTTGTTGTTAAAGATGTGTTTATTATTTTGGATATTTTGTACGTTTATATGGCAAAGGAAAAAACCAAGAATTTGATACAAACTACTGCAAGATGCTAAGGAAAAAGGGGGTTTGGGTTTACCAGACCTGAAATTGTATTCTGAGGCATGTTGTCTGGCCTGGTTAAAAGAGTGGGTGAACCTCCAGAATAAGAGGCTACTTGAATTAGAGGGCCACGAATTAAGGTTTGGATGGCACGGTTATTTATGGTATGATAAAGTTCAAGTTCATGTTGATTTTAATAATTACTTTGCTAGACATGCTATTCTAAGAGTTTGGAATAAATATAAAACAAGGTTCTATACGAAATTGCCTCTTTGGTTGTCCCCACAAGAAGCTTTTTAAAGAAAAGAAATGGTGGCGAAGGCAGCCTGCTAGACGTATGGTAAAATATTATCTTTTTTTTTTTTGAATTTTTTTTTAAACAAAACATAAAATATAAATCCATCTTCCATTATAATTTCAAACAGTGTGTCGGTCGGTTACAAATCTTTTGTGCTTCATCTCCATATTCAAAATTTACTAGTTATTTAGTTTCTCATATTTTCAAACAAATAAACATCCTCATTTGTCATTTATTTAACAATGGCTTTACCGCTTCATAAAAATTATTTTCAAGTATTATATTTATAACATTCATTTCATGTTTCATATTTCATTCCCATGCTTTCTTATCTAGCCATTGGTAAAATAAATCCTGTATCTTATAATATTTTTTATCTTCTTGTTCTCTAATTTCAAATGTCAATTTACTCATTTCAGCACATTCCATAATTTTCTTAATAACTTCATCTTGCGTTGGTATTTTTTCATTTTTCCAGTTTTTCGCAAACACAATTCTAGCCGCTGTTAAAACATTCACAATCAAATATCTCAATTCTCTACTGTATATTTCTGGCACAATTCCTAATAAAAAAAATCTCTGGCTTAAAGTCTATGTGTTTTTTTTAATCACTTTTTCCAACCATGTATGGATTACAGTCCAGTATCTTTTAACTTCTACACATGTCCATCACATATAGTAATATGAGCCCGGAGTCTGATGACATTTCCAGCACTTTTCCGATTTGTTCTTGAACATTCTGGCTATTCTTGCTTGGGGTAGATGCCACCTGTAAAACATCTTATACAAATTTTCCTTATATGCTGTTGACATTGTCATTTTATAATTTTGCAGCCACAGTTTTTGCCATTTCTCTAAGTCAATTCCATAACCAAAAATTTCCCCCCATGCAATCATTGTGGTAAAATATTATCTTTCAACTCTGGTGAAGCTACATTAAAATTGAGGGAAGAACTTGAATTAGAAGGTTATGTTTGCCATTGGTTTACATATCAAGAACTGAAAGAATGGTTTAAATCAAATAAAAAGAGTTGTGGGTTTGATTTTGCTAAAAATGCATTGGAAATCTTACTGTGTGGTAGTGATGAGCATATTATTACTAAGATTTATAAAATGTTATTGAACGTGAATTTGGAAAGTGAACATGTAAAACATTGTATGATTCACTGGGTAAGGAATTTTGGATATAATGTGATGCTTGAACTATGGGAAAATATGTAAATGAAAGGTTTAAAATTTACACTATACTGTAATTTAAAAGAATAATTTTATAAGATCATGTATCATTGGCATTTAACACCGGATAAGTTATCGAGAATGCATAAAGGCATTTCAAATGAATTTGTAAAGGAAAGAAGGAACTTTTTTCCTTTTATGATGGACATGTGTTAAGGCAAAGAAATTTTAGAGTAAGATTCATCCTATAATACAGAATATTCTTAAAATGAAAATAAAAATAAAACCAGAAACATTTCCTTTGGGTTTAATGGAAAAAGACTTGGAGAAAAATTTTGATCTTATATATGTTGACAGCAGCAAGACAATTATACGCATAAAAATGGAAGAACCCTTAGATTCCCACTATCAATGAATGGCTACAGAAGCTGATGGAGTTGTAAGAAATGGCAAATTTGACCATTTTGGTCAAGAATATAAGTACCTTTATTTCCACATGGAAACCACTTCTGAACTTTGTGCTTGAAGTGGAAAAAAAATGAAACTTTGATTTTGGGTTTTACTGATTAGATTGATATGTTTTTATAGAAATGGTTAGTTTATATTACTATGGAAAAACAAAAAGTTGTGGTTTGATGTTAATGCTTTTTTTTACTGCAAGAGAAGGAGTCGGAAGTCAATGTTTCTTCTTTTCTTTTCCCCAATTTCTTCTCACTTTTCTCTCCTTGTTTCCCCCTCACACACACTGTGTCTTCCTATTTACTTTTGTATTTTGTATTTTATCTTATAACCTAATAAAAAATGTTAAACTTGAAAAAAGATGTGTTTATTATTTCAAGGAGGAAATTTTCTTAATTTATTTAGTTTATTTTTAAGGTAGTGTTTTAAAGGACTAGGTTCAATATCAATTTTTTTAAACATAAATCTTCCTCACATCCAGATCTGCAGTATTGCCTCATCAATGTTGGGCAGAATCTCCCTGAGAGGAATGAACAAAGAATGTCATAATTTTATGGAGTATGTTAATCATCTCTTCTGACATTTCATCTCATGGACTTCTGTGGTAAACTACGTTGTTCTATGAGATCTGTGTGCACAGAAGGTCTCCACAGGAATCATTCTATCCATGCCCAACACCACAATCAAATTTCTTTAATGAGGACAAGTTCCCGGTAATGTCATTCAAGGTGTGACAAGGTATGACAGTCATCAAAGTCAGGAGGCACCTAGAAATCACAGAGTCCTGTGACATGTAGTCATTTAATCCTGGGTAGTGCACAATTGGTATGTTGATGATAACATCTCCATTTCCATCAGAAGGCCTCTCATGTGGGAAATGGAAACAATGGAGGAATGTGTGCAAATTGGCCCATAAAATAGCAAACTCAAATTCTCTGGTTTTCCATAAGCTTTATCAAAATTTCTATGGCAATCTAACAGACATACTTTTTTATTAAGACAATATTTCTCTGTTGACGATAGTAACACTAGACAAGTGGCACCATAATTGATAGTTTGTTAATTATGAATAGGTATGCTTACATCATCTATTCCTTATACATATATCATTTTCTCCATCTTTCTCAAATGTATAAATATGAATGCATCCTTTGACCTTCAAGCATTCCTCCAACTATTCTGTAGAGAAAATGTATCCTGGGCATACTCTTAACAAAAAATACTGCAGTGAGACTTGATTTGGTCCTGCATCTGAAGCCTGAAGGCTTAAGCAGTTGTAACAGCTGCATAAACATGAGAGATAGTCCTTATTTAGCGACAATGATGAAATAGTAACTTTGCAACCCAACACTGATGGAAATGGGACAATTGGCTGCAGTCGCCTTGCCCCGGCCATCTCACCCCAGCCTCCCCATTTCAGCTAACCCACCATGGCCACCCCTCCCCATCAGTCCCTTCCTGTTAGCTCCTCCCTATCAGCCCCCCAACTGATTCTCCCCAGCCACCCTCTCACGCTGCCTCACCCTGGCGGATTCACTGTAGTACAAATTGCCTCGGCAGATTTGCATCACGGGACAATTAGCCCTGCATGTCTCAACTCTTCCCAGAACAAAACCATTTCCAGAAGATCCTTCCCACTGCACCAACCTCCTCCTCCTCCTCTACTGACTCCTGGAATTGGGCCCATTCCCCATTTATTTCATTGCCTCCCACATGAGAATCACTCTCAGCAAAGAGGGATCGGGGCCATGTGGGTTGCAGACAGTAACAGGCTCTAGGTCAGATCTGCCATCAAGGATGAGAGGAGGGAAATAGGGAAGGGGGGAATGACAGGTAACAGAAGAGGCAACCAGAGACAATGCCTGAACGATCCAAGGACAGAGGCATGGGAACAGAATGCAACGGGCCACTAAACAGGCCTCAAACTTTAGAAACCAAGAAGACTAATTTTAACCTCATTGGAAACTAACAAGATGACATATGGGGGAGGCCTGGGAAGAGGAAAAATTACATGGTTTATACAGAAATCTTCAGATCTGGCTTTGCTTACGCAGTAACCACTTGACTTTTAGTAAAAGTATACACAACTCTACAAAGAGAGTCAAGGATTTTTCTTTCCTAAATGTCTAAGCGGGGACAGGCCTGACATTCTGTCCACCAGCAAGGCCAGCAAAGGCATTATGTAACCGGAGGTCCCAACTGGAGAGCCACAGATGATGCTTCCTAAATTAAAGGCTCTATCACTCCAGGAGAGATTGAATTTTTATACAGAGAGCCCAGTCCTGCCCTGCATTGACAGCAGGATACAGCTTGTGGGCCCCTCTTTGCAAACTGCACACCTCAGGCCATGGAATTGATCAGCAAACTGAAGCTCTGGATTGGCTGCTGAATGGTGAGAACAGAAGCTGTCTGGCCCATGTGCTCACCCTTTGCATTGAACCAAAGTGGGGCAGCTCAAAGGGAGTCAAAAGGCCATCGTGATCACTCCTGCCACAGCCTGGGGAATCCAGTTTGCAAAGAGGGGAGCATCAACCATAGCAGCTAGGGAGGGGTGAATGCCATGGGTCAGGTGGGGTGAGGGGGCTGGGATGAAGTGGATGTAGCCAATTGTCCCAGACTACACATTGACCATGTTCACAGGTCTGTAAAGCATAAAAAACTGATGTTCTTCATCAATGTTGGGACAGATTCGCTAAACAAGCACTTCCAGCATGATTTTGGTAGCAGCCACCAGTGGCCTCATTCAGTTGTGGTCCCTTGGAATATGGTGGCCACTTCTGTCATTGCACCATGTGGCCTTGTGACAAAGTGATTCGTTCTGCTTCCCTCTGGCTGTTTGTGCAGCATTGCAGAAAACTCTGGAGCTCCAGCGAAGGTGAAGTTTCAGGTGGGGGTCAACAACGGTGATTTCATTTATTTATTTTATTTTCCGAGTGCAGAACATCTTACAATAAAAGGAGAAAATGTGCTATTTAAAATTGGCCTATTGATCTAAATAAACCAAAAACTATACAATCAATATAAAAATTAAACACAGAAGGAGTTTCAAAAGTGTATGTGACATTATACAGGCTGTCCTCGACAGTTCATTCAGTGATTGTTCAAAGTTACAAAGGCACTGAGAAACATGACTTATAACCATTTTTCACACTTATGACCATTGCAGCATTCCCATGGGCATGTGGTCAAACTTTGGGCCTTTGGCAACTGGCTCATATTTATGACGGTTGCAGTGTCCCAGGGTCCTCTTTTCTGACTTTCCAACAAGCCAGGTCAATGGGGAAACTAGATTCATTTAACAACCATGTCATTAACAGGGGGGCATGGATCTAGTTCACAGGTGGTCACAACTACATCCCATGGACTCTGTCGACATCCTTGGGATCAACCAGATCAAACTGTTCCTAAATTACTGCAAAAGTCCTTTCCCCAGCCTTCTCCATAGGATCCACACCATGCTTGGCCTCCAACTGGGAAGAGATCCAAGCAATTTTATCAACCAGAATTCCTCTGTGAGTGTGAGGAAAAAAAATTCCCTCACGATTGCTGTGCCTATTAATGGCCTTTGGCTTAGATAATTGAATAGGCCAATCAGAGTGCAGCTCCTGGTTTTGAATCTCCCGGGCTTTTTCTATGCCTTCCCTAACTGTCACTAACTGTCACTAACTGTCAGCATATAAGGAGCTGCTTGCCAGCAGGCTAACCCAGTTCGGGATCAGAGGCAGAGCTGAAGTCACCAAAGCCTCTCCCTTCTGAGGAAGAAAGGCCCAAACTCCAATCGTACAGGGCGACTGCAGAAAGAGCTGACAAGATACTTAAGGAAGAGACTGACAACGGATA